>NW_019174575.1:8912-44170 GCF_002260705.1 Seriola dumerili | reverse complement strand
GAAGGACTGTCCCAAGAAAAATATTGTTATAGTTGCAAATTAATTTACACTTTCTCCAGCAAAGAGGAAGATTATTATCACAGCGGGATTTCTCAGAAGTGAAGAGTGAAATAAAAAACTTTACCGGGTCTTCCAGCCAAACTTCCTCCAATTTCTGTGAGCTGGTACAACTTCCATAGGTGCCCCCATATTGTTTGTCCATTCTTCCTCAGATATAATTCAGCCCACTGCCTTCTTGGAAACATTTTTCAACAGCTGAAGTTTATAATAATAAAATCTGCAAGGATCAATATTGAACTGTGCTTTTATTTTTATTTTAGATCACTTTTAGATTTACATTCAAACTTTATTGTCATTGCGGTACATTAGAAAAAGTACAAATTGTTCTCGTAACTGCAAACATAGTTAAAGTGCAGAGTAATGTGATTAATACAGATATATAAATAAACAGTGAGGGTTATATATGAATACACTATGAAATACAGCATGTGCAGCAGCTACAGCGGCAGTTGCTGGTACAAGTGTGAATTATGTAGTGTGAGTGTAAAGAGGGAAAAAGTGCTGATCTCTCTCTAAATATACTGTTTGTATATCAGATCTCAGATTTCTTTTAACAAAGTTTCCATATATAGAAAAGAATAAAAGATGTTGTTTAATGTTTAAAATGTTTTGTGTTTCTTTTTCCTGTAGTCTCTGATGAAGGACTGTCCCAGAAAATATTGTTATAGTTTGCAATTAATTTACACTTTCTCCAGCAAAGAGGAAGATTATTATCACAGCGGGATTTCTCAGAAGTGAAGAGTGAAATAAAAAACTTTACCGGGTCTTCCAGCCAAACTCCCTCCATTTCTGTGAGCTGGTACACTTCCATAGGTGCCCCCATATTGTTGTCCATTCTTCCTCAGATATAATTCACCCCACTGCCTTCTTGGAAACATTTTTCAACAGCTGAAGTTTAGTAATAATAAAATCTGCAAGGATCAGATATGAACTGTGCTTTATTTTTTTTATTTTAGATCACTTTTAGATTTACATTCAACTTTATTGTCATTGCGGTACATTAGAAAAAGTACAAATTGTTCTCTAACTGCAAACAGTAGTAAAGTGCAGAGTAATGTGCATATGTACAGATATATAAATAACAGTGAGGGTTATATATGAATACACTATGAAATACAGCATGTGCAGCAGCTACAGGCGGCAGTTGCTGGTACAAGTGTGAATATGTAGTGTGAGTGTAAGAGGGAAAAGTGCTGGTATAAGACATTATATACTGATTAAACAGCTGGATATGAATACGTGTATGCACTACAGGTGTAGATAAACACACTATAGGGCAGGTAACCATAATAAAGTTTGCTTGTATGGCACTTATGAAAACCAGCTTTACAAAAGAAAACAATAAAACAGTGTTTTCTGAATAAACAGGCAGGAATATGGAACAAAAGATGAATAAAATGTAAAAACGAGTGGATTAAAAATAATCAGAAATACTATAAGAAAGCTTTTCATAAAAATCTCTCATGCACACGAGCGCCAGGCTGTGTGCCTCTCTCTCCTTCCTGTCCTCTATCCTCCAGTTGTTATTATATTACAATCCTACATACTTGTTCTTATTGGTATTCTTCTTCCGTACAGAATGTCGGCCGGTAGCTAGTCCCGCAGCTTTGAGAAAACCCTGACAGTATACATCAACACGTGCGGCTAAATCGGGAATGGTGCACTATGACTTTTCTTAGCGGTTCAAGTTACCATGGTGACGTAAATGGTGAAAAACGGCGACATTTTTATCATTCATTCATTTATCATATTAAGTGTAAGTTGTAAGTATTTCTACACTGTGACATCGTAACTTCTATCTGAGTACTCCTGTTTAGATCCAGGCTCCGCCTCCCCGGGACGTTCCGGTACAGAAATCACACAGCTTTATTTAACTCATTAGCTGTACATTATTAAGGTAAAACTAAAACTCTCCTCTGTGATATTTAACGTTCGGTTTCAGTCGTTTGACTTTAATCAACAGTTACAGAAACTCTTCAGAAATATTTTCACTGCCGCTCAACAACAGTGTTATTTGACGGTTAACTAACCGCCTCGTCGAGAGGTCCAAAGGTAGGAATGAAACGCAACGGGTTTCAGCCTACGGCATCCCGCGCGGTCATAACTAAGCTAAACGGTCGAACAAACAGGAAACGGGCAACAACGTCTTTATTTATTTCCTCTCCATATGAAGTTTTACATTACGGGTCATTTATCGTCGGACAGCAGGTTAAACTGACAGGGGTCCGTTAGGTTTACCTCCGCGCTGCCTCCTGTGTGTGTCTGTTGTCGGCGGGGATCCGTCTCGTCGTAGTTATTCTTGCTAACGTTCAAACAGCCCCCGAGTGTAACTGCAGTGTTCAGTATGACGTTAGCACGTTTTATCCAGCAGTGAGCCGTCGGGAGAGAAGATGTCGGGCAGCAGCAGCGGCGGGTTCAGGTGGACGGTGGTGGTCCTGACCTGCCAGCACAAAGACAGCGTCTACTCCTTCCAGAGAGGTGAGGATCATCTGCTCATTCTACGATCTTCGTCCTCTGCAGTTACGCCGAGCGGCCTGAAGGTGGCGCCGATGGACGGAGAGCGGTTTCACTATTATACCACAGCAGATAACCGCATATATCAGGGGAGACTGTCGAATATGGGTACAAGCACTAAACTGGGGACAAATCCTCCTGGAGTAGAATTATTTAGGCAAAACAAGTTAGCCACTAAAATAATCAAGGTGGCCACAATTTCCAAGATGGCTGACATTTCTGACAAGGAAATGTATTTTTTTTTGCAATAAATTCACCAACAGTTTTCCTTATGAATGATCCAGGTGTCAAATCAAACATTTTAACAACATTTAGTTCACTGTAAAAAAAGAAAAAAAAGAAACCTTAACAGTTTTCATACATTTTACAAATTAAAAGTCCTGCTGAATTAGAACAATCACACAGAGGGACAGGCCAAAAAGCTCGTGAGCATAAAAATGTTATTATTATTATTTAAAATAATATTTAATTGACATTAAGATCATCCAAAAAGCATAAAACTGTTTGAATGAAATTTGTGTGTGTGTGTGTGTGTGTGTGTCAGAGCTGGAGTTGCGGCAGCAGCGTGGCTCTCTGTGGGAGGGTGCGTTGGTTTTGACAGTGCGGGACCGCCAGGAGCCGCTGGGCAGTGGGGGGGCGACGCTGAACGCTCTACTGGTCGCTGCTGAACACCTGAGCAACAGAGCCGGACACACTGTGAGTGACACTGGTTAGACTGGGCTGTACTGGTTAGACTGATTAATCTGGTTTGATCTGTGATATTAGAACCGTTTAAAACGATTAATCTGGAAAAGTGAAAAATAAAACTTTTCTCTGCTAATCTCAATAAAATAACAATAATCTTAATTACATCTGACAATGAAAGGTTGTGAATTTGAGAAAAGAAAATCAAGGTCTTGAAAGTTTTTGAAAACAGACAAATATTCTGTGGAAAAAATGGAAAATGAAGTGTGCTGTTATTTGTAGTGTCCGGAAGTACCTTGTTGTCAGTTTTATTTTATTATAATTTAATAATTATTAATTAGTTTCCATTTAAACTTCTTCCAAAAGATAGAATTAGTCTCTAAATGTGCTTATCCAGGTGTTTAAAGTTGCCTCAGTCTCTCTCTTTGGTAAAGAGTTGTTTGGGTTCATGGACAGAAATATGAGATTTAATTACTTTTCTAACCACGTCTCCTGATTGTAATCCTGTAAGAGACATTTTCTCATTATCCTTATGTGTCTGAGATGTAGATAAATAAAGAATTTGATCTTCGGGAGTTTAAACTCGTGTCTTATCAATAATCAATAATCAGACCACCTGAAGTTCACATCTATACGTGATGGTTCAAAGAACGTAAGTTTCCTTTTCTGTATCTTCAGGTGGTGACAGCCGACGTCCTGGATGATGCTCACATCCTCATCCTCCACACAGTGAGTCCAGCTGTTGTATGTTTTGTTCTACAGATGTTTTTGTTTGTACTTCCTGGTGCTCACAGCTGTTTGTTGTTGCTGCAGGGGCGGGACTTTCCCTGGAGCTCCTGCAGCAGAGCGTTCTGCTGGCTGCCTCCAGAGAGACCGGACCAGAGAGTCCAGGCTCCGGTCTGCTGTCTGGACCTGCTGCTGGACTGCCTCAGTACCCAGGTCTGCTTAGTCTTCATCACTTCTTACACAGAGAGCTGCACATCTTACGTTATATTACACAAGTCAGAACTGCAGCACAGGCCTGTTTGTTGGGGCCACGTCAGTTTACTGTTGGTTTTGTGTTTTTGACTCAGGTCTGTCCCGGTTCTCCTCCTGGTGTCTGGGTCTGCAGCACCGACATGATCCTCACCATCCCTCCAGACTTTGGTTAGTATTAACTAACTAACTAACTAACTAACTGTTACTGCACAGATTAACACTTATAATACTCTGACTGAATCACTGCATACAGCTGGACTACTACAGACTGGAACTACAGACAGTTTACTATTAACTTTTATTATTTATTTATTTATTATTATTGAGTTATGTATTTTTTACTTTATTTTTAATAATGAGCTACTGGACACTTCTCTGTCTATCTATCTATCTCTTTCTATCTATCTATCTATCTATCTATCTATCTATCTATCTATCTTATTTATTCTGTGGGCAGTAAAAATATTTCTTCCATTATTTCTTAAAGTTTTATTTTGAAGTTTTTCTTTGGTGGGTGTTGAACATTGTAAAACCTTCAAGGTAAATTTGTGGTTTTGGGCTTAACAAATAAAATTAACTTGAATTGTTGTTTCACTCACATCTTTAATCAGTCATGCTGCTCCTTGTTGGAGGATTCATGTGCCGTCCGCCCGTCCCAGAATCCAGTTCTCTCTGTGGCCACAAAACAAACTGTGATTATTAGTAATGTGTGTGTGTGTGTGTGTGTGTGTGTGTGTGTGTGTGTGTGTGTGTGTGTGTGTGTGTGTGTTAGCTCTTTCCTGGAAGGGTTTCTCTGGTGTTCGTGTTCTGGCGTTACCAGGTGATGTCTCCTATGCAGCCAGTCACGGAGTCTACCTGTTGGACCAACAGGTGCTGACTATATTTAAACTTATGTCATGGATTTTGGTTTTATATCTTTGACCCGAGTGGGACTGAAGGTGCGTTTGTTTTGTCTCCCAGGGTCAGGTCAGAGACATCATCTACAAAGGGACAAAGGAGCAGATTCAACAAGCTGTGATGCCTGATGGGAACGTGCCTCTGGTGAGCAGTAAAATCAAACATACCTTTTGGTCCTGAAGACATTTTCATTCTCTTAAAGGCCCAGTTCACTCAAAATCACAGTCAGGACCACGACATCACTGTTTTGTAAGTTTCGAATGTGATTTTATTCACCTCCAGTGGTAGAAGTCCCAACAGGAAGCTCTTCAAACTTCACCACTGTAATGTGAAAGTATCTTTATGGCTCAATAACACCACAAGTAATTTTAGAACCTTTGAAGTCTTTAAAACAGATTTGATATGTTTGTGTTATTTTGAAAATGTTGAAATCTTAATTGAAATCTGATCTTTACGCTGTGTTGACATTTAAATGTGACTTATGTGTGTTAAAATGAACTGACTCAATCCAGATGTGATCTGTGTGTCTGCAGGTGTCAGGTCCGGTCTTCTTCAGCAGGTCTGTATCAGAGAAGTTGTTGCAGACTCACGTCTCTCCTCCTCTGGACGGCTGCACCTACCTGGGCCTGGACTCTGGAGCTCCGCCCCTGCAGGTGCCTGTCTCTATCAGTCTGCCCTCTTTCTCTCTGATCACATATTCATCCCAATTCCCTGATTCGATCGCTTTAATTTCAGCTGTTTTCAGATTCAGTATCAGTTAAAAGTATTGAGTCTATAGGTCTGAACCAAAAACAACTTTCTTCATTTTCTCTTCAAGGTCGATTGTTATTGTTGAGTCTGTATCATGAATGATATTATATTCAGGGAGATGAGCAACAAACACATTTTAATTATGTTCCTATCGTCATTTCCTGAAAATCCCTGTGTGTAGGTACACATAGAGTTTGTGTGTTATCCTGATGTCCAGGCAGACATTGGTGTCCTTTATTTTCATTGCAGTATAAGAATAAAAACTTTTAGTGACATAAAACATGTTTTTTATAGAACCAGAGGATTTTATTAAAATATCAAATGGTTCTTGTTTAGAAGATTGTTGTTGCTGTCGTTCCTCAGATCTCGCTCTTCCTGGACGTGTTGAAGTGTCTCTGCTCAGATCTGACTCAGGATCAGTTTGTGAGTGAGGAGAGAGTCGGCTGCAGTTCAGCTGTTGGACCACAGGGGGCCACAGTGAGGGGGGGCAGGACGGAGCTGTGGAGGATCCTCAGAGGGACTCCACTCAGAGTGGGTGGGTGTCTGTCCTCTATTACATGTGGGTAAACTGGGACTCCATTGATTCCTATGAGGCTCTAATGCTGTACAAAAACAGTGCCCCCTTGTGGACAGTGGTGGCTCTGTTGGCAGTGATATGATGGAGTCTCTGGATGAACAAAATCTGTGCTTGATTCGTGAAGAGTCCGTCTTTTCTTTATTAACTCGACCACAAACTGACTTTATTCAGCTGATGTCAGTCTAGTGTCAGCTGATTTCAGTCTAGTATCAGTCTAGTGTCAGCTGGGTCCAGTCTTGTGTCATCTGGTTTCAGTCTAGTGTCAGCTGGTTTCAGTCTAGTGTCAGTTTTGTGTCATCTGGTTTCAGTCTAGCGTCAGCTGGGTCCAGTCTTGTGTCATCTGGTTTCCGTCTAGTTTCAGCTGATGTCAGTCTAGTGTCAGTTTTGTGTCATCTGGTTTCAGTCTAGCGTCAGCTGGTTTCAGTCTAGTGTCAGCTGGTTCCAGTCTTGTCATCTGGTTTCAGTCTAGTGTCAGCTGGTTTCAGTCTAGTATCAGTCTAGTGTCATCTGGTTTCAGTTTAGTGTCAGCTGGTTCCAGTCTTGTGTCAGTCTAGTATCAGTCTAGCATCAGCTGGTTTCAGTTTAGTGTCAGCTGATTTCAGTCTAGTATCAGGCTAGTGTCAGCTGGTGTCAGTCTAGTGTCAGCTGGGTCCAGTCTTGTGTCATCTGGTTTCAGTCTAGGGTCAGCTGGATTCAGTCTAGTATCAGTCTAGCGTCATCTGGTTTCAGTCTAGTGTCAGCTGAGTTCAGTCTAGTGTCAGCTGGTTCCAGTCTTGTGTCAGCCTAGTATCAGTCTAGCATCAGCTGATTTCAGTTTAGTGTCAGCTGATTGCAGTCTAGTATCAGTCTAGTGTCCGCTGGTGTCAGTCTAGTGTCAGCTGGGTCCAGTCTTGTGTCATCTGGTTTCAGTCTAGTTTCAGTCTAGTGTCATCTGGTTTCAGTTTAGTGTCAGCTGATTTCAGTCTAGTATCAGTCTAGCATCAGCTGATTTCAGTTTAGTGTCAGCTGATTTCAGTCTAGTGTCAGCTGATTTCAGTCTAGTGTCAGCTGGTTCCAGTCTTGTGTCATCTGGTTTCAGTCTAGTTTCAGCTGATGTCAGTCTAGTGTCAGTCTTGTGTCATCTGGTTTCAGTCTAGGGTTAGCTGATTTCAGTCTAGTGTCAGCTGGGTCCAGTCTTGTGTCATCTGGTTTCAGTCTAGTGTCAGCTGGTGTCAGCCTAGTATCAGTCTAGTGTCATCTGTTTTCAGTCTAGCATCAGCTGGTTTCAGTACTCCATGTCTGTCCTTGCCTCTCGTCCGCACAGAGTACGTCCCCGGCGGTCACTATGACTACCTGACTCTTTCTGGGAAGCAGCATGTGGACCGACTCACCTGTGTCCGGACGGACAGAAACACTCTCTCTCACATCCAGGTGACTTCCTGTTCCTCAGCATCCTCATTAGAAATGTCCTCAATCAGGTCCTCTGTGACTTTCACTAACGCCGCCCAACTTCCTGTTTCCCGTCAGAGAGAGAGTGAGGTGAGTAAAGGAGCTCTGGTGATCAACAGTGTCATGGAGGGAGATGTTGCCGTGGCGACCGGAGCAGTAGTGCAGCACTGCCACCTACAGGTGAGGAGTTTCCCAGCATCACTTCATGCAACTTTAAGGTTTTTTGATCTAACCAGCGTCGTGACCTCTGACCTCTGTCCTCTTCACCAGGGGCCTCTGGTCGTCCCCTCAGGTTGTTTACTGTCGGGTCTCGAGTCGCCAACATCACAGAGCATCCGGCAGCTGAAACTGGCCGATGACATCATCATCCAGGGACATCGCATCGAGCTGGGGGAGTTGAAGCTGAACGTCTACACAGTGATGGGAGCGCAGGACGACCTGGAGGTAAAAACACTTTCACTTCTCTCCGTTACTTCTGATGTGATGAAGAAATAAAGTTCAATAAAACAAACGTTCAACAAAATGTCTGTTTGAATGAAGCATGAACTCAAACATGAGCCTGAAAGTTCATGAGATGGTTAATGACATGAGAGGAGAATTTATCTGGAGGTGCGACACGTCTGTTAAACCAGCTGCACTTGACTAATGGCTCCTCTTCTTCAAAAGGAAATTCAATACATTTCAGAGTCTCATATCGAAGAGCATCATCACCTTCTAAAGACAGAGACCACAGGACTGAGACATGAAGATGTGATGTAAATCAATCTGTTCTTCCTCCTCCTCCTCCTCCTCCTCCTCCTCAGGTCTCCTCTGATGACAGTAATGCCTCCTTCCTCAACCAGAGATGGAGTCTCTTCTACAGCAGGACAGGAATACAGTAAGACTTTTATTTTGAAATGTTGAAGGATGAGGAGCAGAACAGCTGATGTTCAGTTCACTGGTGCCTCCTCTCCTCTCCTCCTTTCTCCTCTCAGGCCGGAGGAGTTGTGGGTCAGAGGAGAACGGCACTCCCTCCTGGAGGCTCGTCTCTTCCCGGTGCTCCACCCCAGAGGAGGTGCTGTGGGTCTGGACGGAGGCGTCGGCTGGCTGCTGGGGGGAGGCGGCTGCCCGCGGAGGTGGAGGGAGGCGTGGAGGCTGTCGTTGAAGGAGGTGCTGTCACTCACCCAGCAGAATGCAGAGCTGCAGTGGAGGGAGGAGTTACTGTTCCTGGTGGGGAGGAGGAGAGTGTTTGATGCCCTGATGAGTCAGACAGACGTCTGCCTGCTGCCTTGCTTCAGGGCAGCGGTGCTGGGAGGCCAGCAGGGGGCGCTGCTGGAGACACTGGACAACAGTGAGTCATGATTTTTATACTAACTGGATTCTTCTTCTTCTTTGTTTCTTTAAAGATACAGAGTTACAGCCTGGAGCCTGGCATAATGGATTCTGGCATGTTAGCTTAGCTCGTTAGCCAGCTAATTACCCAGCAAAACAATTAGCCTCAGGTTAGCCTACGAGCAAGACGCCCAGTTGTGCTAACGATGCTAACGGTGGCGTATGTTTGCTGCAGTTATTAAACCGGCATGCACCAAAGTCTCAGCTCCACACAGGCCCCTCCTCTTTGACCATTTTTGGATTAGCAGGGAGTTAGGGGCGGAGTCAGACACTGCCAAGATGGCGATGGTGCAGCTGAGTTTCAAAACCGCTCTTCAGAAACCTGTGGGTGACGTCCATCTTTATTTACAGCCTGTGACCAGCAGCTGTAAACATCACAGATGAATATGTTGGCTCTTTTTTCAGTTGCAGCAGGGAGCAGGGAGCAGGGGGCGGAGCCAGGTGCAGAGCTGGACGTGGCTGCGCGCTGTCTCTCGTGTATCTCTGATGTGCTGGTGTGTATGGCGGGGGGGAGGGGAGGTCTGAGGAGTGGACCTGCGGCTAACGAAGCCTGGAGCTCCGCCTACCTCCTGTTGGAGGAGGGTAACTTGAGGGGCGGAGTCCAGGCCCTGTCAATGCAGAGAGTTGATTGGCTCAGCAGGTGAGTGTCACTCTCTGGGTTTGATTCAGTGTTTTCCTATTGGTCGTCAGATAATGAGCTGTGTTTCCTGTGACCGCCCCCCCCACAGGCCAGACCTGCTGGTGCGGGCGGCGAGGCACTACGAGGGCGCCGGACAGGTGCTGCTGCGACAGGCTGTGATGTCATCACAGAGGTTCATCTCCATTGGTCAGGGTGAAGTTCCGCCCCTCGAGGAGTGGCAGGAAGTGGAGTGTCCGGCCAGACTGGACCTGGCAGGTGAGTCCAGTGGATGTTAGAAAAACAGTCACAATATCACAGACGACAAGAGTCCAAAACAAAACAAAATATTCAGTTAGTTAATCGTGACAAATTTGACAAAATATTAAAATTCAAAAGTGTCAAAACTGAAAATGTTCCTAGTTCAATTTAGAAAAAACTGAAATTAACAGAAAATAAATAATATAAAAAAACAGTTTAATCAGTTTTGAAGAGGCGTGATCGAGAAGAATCAGATAATGGCAAAGCTAGAAGTTTTGTGAGAGGGAGAGTTAGCTTAGCTTAGGTTAAAGACTAGGAATGGGGAACAGCTAGTTTAGCTTAGCATAAAGACTGGGAACAAAGTGGTGCATTCATGTATGGTTGCAGAGGTTGGAGAAATCATGTTTCACTGACACGTTGAACAGCCTCCTCCGTGTGTTTCAGGCGGGTGGAGTGACACACCTCCCATCGCCTTTGAGCACGGCGGCTCTGTGACCAACGCCGCCGTGAGGGTCGATGGGAAGCGTCCCATCGGTGCCAGAGCCCGTCGCATCGCAGAGCCCCGCCTCCTGCTGGTCAGCTACGCCGGAGGGCGGGAGAGTGGGGTTTCCATGGAGACAGTGTGCAACAGCCTGGATGACCTGAGGGACTACTGTCAGCCGCACGCACCTGGTAGGAGATGGACTGTTTACTGTTTACTTTTTCTTCAAAGCAAAAGTCTTATCACTTCCTGTTATTATGTCACATACCGTAAATTATTCTGGAACAGTTGTTTTCCCTCATAGCTCCACCCCCCACACCTGTTCCACCTGCTGTGTGTGTGTGTGTGTGTGTGTGTGTGTGTGTGTGTGTGTGTACAGGAGCTCTGCTGAAGGCGGTGTGTGTGTGCAGCGGCCTGGTTTCCCTCTCCTCCCAGCATTCTCTGGGGCATCAGCTGATGCAGAGGTGGGGGGGAGGGGTGGAGCTCCACAGCTGGTCAGTGCTGCCCACCGGATCTGGACTGGGTGAGAAACAACAACACATGACCAAAACACTGGAGTTTTATTGTGAAAATATAGAAAACAAACCTGTTAACTACCAGACCTGTTAACTTGTGACCTTGTCCTGCAGGGACCAGCAGTATCCTGGCGGGGGCGCTGTTGGCTGCAGTCTACAGATGTACCGGACGAACCTACAACACAGACTCCCTCATCCACGCCATCCTGTACCTGGAGCAGATTCTCACCACAGGTCGGTCTGAACCTGCGTCTCTGAAAACCTGAAGGATCTGAGACTGATTTTAACTTCCTCATGAGGAACTGAAGCCAGTGTGCTGCCTCTCGTCTTCTTCTTCTTCTCCTCTCCAGGTGGAGGCTGGCAGGACCAGGTGGGAGGTCTGGTGGGCGGAGTTAAGGTGGGTCGTTCCAGAGCGTCTCTGCCCCTGCAGGTAGAAGTGGAACGTCTCAGCCCTCCAGAGGACTTCCTGGTGTCTCTGGAGCAGCACCTCCTGCTGGTCTACACCGGAAAAACCCGTCTGGCTCGAAACCTGCTGCAGGTAAGTTTCAGTCTGTCTGTCTGTGTTTCCATGGAGACCAAACCGTCTAATAACAGGTCATGAAGAAGACGCTTGTTTAAATGGATGATTTGATGATATTCTAATTAACATTTTATAAGTCCTAAACCTGATGATGATGATGATGATGATGATGATGATGATGATGATGATGATGATGATGGCGGCGGCGGCGCTCTGTGTGCAGGATGTGGTTCGGAGCTGGTACAGCCGTCTGCCCTCGATGGTCCAGAACGCCCAGCAGCTGGTGGCGAACTCAGAGGAATGTTCCAGAGCGTGTTCAGAGGGTGAGACGTTCAACACCACAACGTTCATACAGGAGAATCAGCTGCACACAGATCAACACTGTGGACCAGGTCAACACACAACAGACACACAGCTTCACTTTATCTTTCATAAAAACATGGAGGTTAGAACTTCAGCCATTAAACTCCACTACAGTCTGTTCCAACACAGCTGTGAATGCTAACGTTAGCTACGTAGCAATAGTAAAAACACACATATATAATAACATACTCCTGTAAACTCTGGAAATGCTGCAAAATAAAGAATAATTTATTCGTTTTTCAAGTTTTTGTAGTTCTCAGTGGAGCTCATGTGTCTCACTCAATTCAAAGACCCGCCCCCCTTCTCTTCTTCTGTGGTGGTTCGACCAAATGAAAACACTCACCAGACTTTTATTGATCATTAGATCCTCGTGATGAATGTGGATGTAACGTTTTTAATTACAGCCTCCAGGTTTCACTCAGACGCTCAGCTGCGTGTAACAGGATTATTTTTATGATGTGGAGCTTTTAACAGCTGGAATCTCCTCCTCCGCCACCCAGACTACTTCCAGGTTCCATCCCCAGAGTCGGGGAAAATATGAACCATTTGTGTGAAACTTTGTCATAATTGCTGTGAAGTCTTGAGTTATGACTTAAAAAAAAGTGTTTTGTGAGGTCACCCTGACCTTGACCTTTGACCTTTAGCCACCAAAATCTAATTAGTTCATCCTTTGAGTCCTAGTGACTGTTTGTGCAAAATGTGAAGAAGTTCCTTCAGGGTGTTCCTGAGAGATCGTGTCCACGAGAACGGGACAGATGGACCAATGAGCTGAAAACAAAATGGCTGCCGCTCTGACTGTCGCCGGGTCCAGTCTATTGATGGATATATTAATATTCATGTAAATGTTTATATTACTACAGTATGTCTACAGAGTTGAACTGAACCAGGTTATTAAACCAGATCCATGTGAATGAATCACACCTGATACTCCACAGACAGATTTTCACACCTCAACAGTCATTTTTAAATTTAACCCTCCTCCGGTCGAACCGACTCTGACTCTCTGTTTCAGTTCGTCATGTCCTACATTTCCCAGCAGCCCTTTCACCAAACCTCCCTCCCTGTGCCCAGGCTCTCTGTCCAGACTGGGTCGGTGTCTGGACCGCTCGTGGCAGCAGAAGAAGCTGATGGCTCCCGGCTGTGAACCGGCCTCCGTCAGAACCATGATGGAGGCTCTGAGGCCGCTGGTCCTGGGTCAGAGCCTGGCCGGGGCCGGAGGGGGGGGCTTCCTCTACCTGCTGACCCGGGAGCCTCGGCAGCGGCAGGCGGTGCTGCAGGTCCTCAACAACACGCCGGTACGAATCTCGTTACTTTATTAGTGCTTTGAATTCTCAGTGAACCAGAAGCAGCTCGTTAAATCTTTATGATTTTAATAATAATAATAATAATAATACAACCATCAACTAGTTACTAATGTCTCCTGTTCTACTTCAAACTAAAGTAGATGTTAAATCAGAGTTTTATTCTTTTTTTAAATCAACCAACTGAAGACAAAAACACAAAGTGCCTCATTCTGACTCGTTAGTTACCAACATGGAAACTGTTTGTTTCAGGGTCTGGGAGACTTCAGTGTTCACTCAGTGGAGCTGGACATGGACGGCATCACAGTCCTACCCCCACCCTGAGGACACCGACTGTCCCGTAGTCTTTTACTAACCCAGGACTCGTATGGCGACTCGAGACGACACAACATCCTGTTCGTCCCGACATTCATCTGTAAAGACACAGATGTGATCTCAGCAGCTCAGTCAGTGCGACCTTCAGCTTCTTGGTCTCCTCTCTAACCAAGACCCTCCTCACAGACCTGATGTAGACGGGTGTGAGTCCAGTGAGTTTACCACAGGTGGACTCATCTCAGAGATGATCCAGACAAACCTAAAGTGTCCGAATACTTCTGTCAATGTGATTTTTCAGTTTTTACTTTATAATACATTTTCAAAAATCAGTAAAATTCAGTTTCCACTTTGTGTTGACGAGTTTAGATTGAGGAGAGAAAAAATGAATTGAAATGATTTTAGCATGAAAACGGTGAGGGGGTCTGAAGACTTCCTGAACGCTACATGTCACAACTCTTGATTCTGACTCTGAGTCTTTTGAAGAGAAATTTATTTTCATATCAGCACATGTGAAAAAGGAATAAATTTAACAAATATCTGGAGTTTTAATTGAAACACTTGTTGTCTTTTCTTCCTCCTCAGACCTTTAATTATTCTTTAGATTAATTATTTAATATACAAAATGTCAAAATAATAAAAGATGTCGGACATTCAGAACAAAAAAAGTAAATAATGACAGAATTGCAAAGTAATATTTTTGCAGTTTTTAAGCATTAGGCACAAAATGTTTTGCGTTTTTACTAAAAGTGAAATGAGTTAACATGAACTGATTAATCATGAACTGATTAATTAACGATAAATTAACTCGTGAGTTCAGGGTTAATAAATGATAAACCAGCTTTCCTTCAGCCTGGCAGGAGAAACTTTCTGATGATGGTGAAGCCTGAAGATCAGCGACAGGAAGTTCCGTCTTCATCAGTATCAGTTTGTAAAAAAAGACAAATGTTCAGGTTTATTTCCCAGCGACCACAGACAGCTGGTCTCTGATGCGTCCCAGTCCGTCCAGTATGGTGTCCAGAGACTCCCGGCTCAGCTCCACCGTCACCGTGGAAACCGACTCACCGCCTGCCGACTGACACGGATCCTCCATCTGAAATCAACACGTCACACACGTGAGATTTTAACAGATCATGTGACAGACACACCTGATGATGTCTTAAAGCTGTTGTGTTCAAGTGACAGAACTGAAACTTGGTTCAGGTTCAGACTCACCTTGAGTTGGACCAGGCAGGTCGGGACCGACATACGACTGACTGAGTCCGAACCGGTCACCATGTCCACTCTCCAGTCCAGCTCCTTCAACTGAGGCAGAGAGACTACACACACACACACACACACACACACACACACTCACACACACCCACACACACACACACACACACTCACACACACCCACACACACACACACACACACACACACACAGTTTAGAGCCTTACACACACACAGCAGTAGATAATGAAGGAATCTGAACTCTACTCACTCTGATCACCGACAGCTTCTGTCCTCCATGTTGGACTGAAACACAGAGGAAGTGATGTCATCACAGGCTGTAGCTTGTCGTAATTGATAAAATCAACAAAGAATATTTCTGACAGATTAGGTTTTGTCAGATTTCATTCATTCATTTTGTATAAGGGTGTTATACAACTAGTTCTGTTCAGGGTAGTGGAGGGTCTGCAGCCTATCCCAGCATGCATCTGCTGAGGAAAATGGTTTTATGTTGTCATTATGTTGTTTCATTTTTATCCACAGCTTCCAGAGAAAAAGAAATCATCTGCTGTGTTTTATTATTTGGGGGATGTCTTACTGTGTTTTGAGACTTGGTGGAAACCTTCTGGATGTCAGTGTCATGCTGTGAGGGAAACGGACTGACAGCGTTCATTGTGAGTTTTAGGGGACCTACCTGTTCTCCAGCAGGATCTTGGTGATCAGGTTCTTCAGACTGGAGTGGAAGGAGTCGGGGAAGAGGGCGAGGATCTGCTCTGGAGAGCTGAGGTTGTAGAAGAGGACGTGATGAGACAGGACGTGGAGAGACTGGACCAGCTGGAGGGAGACAAACTGGTCACCTTCAAACTGGAAACTCTGGTTGTTCTGCTTGTTCTGTAGTCCAACATCTCTGCATTTTATTCTAGTGCTTGGACTAATGTACATCCAAGGTGGGAAGGATGGGACTGTTTATGAAAACAGTGTTAATACAAAACCTCTGTTCCCCCTTGTTTTTAGAAAATAAGACTTTTTGAGCTCACATCTTGACACATCTCTCACCCACATGTTCCACAGGGATACTGGAGACGTGTCTGTTACCTGTGCAGCCTGGGCTGCTGGGACGCTGAGTGACGCTGCTGTGGTCTCGGCGAGCCGGCGACTCGGAGCTCTGTGACTCTGAACACAAACGTCTCTCACTGCATCTTTAGACGGAGCCTGAGGAAACACAACCGGCTCAGAGTCAGCTCAGGGTCAACTACAACACAAAAGGATCAAAACTCATGATATTTTTCATAACTGATGAATCATTTCAGCCATTTGTCCAGTACCACAGTTCTTAGGTCCTGTTCAACGATGACAAGGGTTTGTATTTTTTTCTTTTTACTGAATGAGGAGCGTCATGACATTTCTTAGAAGAGCAGGGGAGGCAGAATACCACTACAACCACAAACATGGAAGCAGTTAAGTTACTAACTTGGTAGCTCATGGTTCAAAAATAAAGTGACTGACTGACTAACTAGTAAGTGGCTAACAGACAGGCTAACAGAGTGACAGAGCAACAGGCTAATAACAGGCTAACAGACTAATAACAAGCTAGCAGACTAACAGACTAACAACAGACCAACAGGCTAACAGACTAACAACAGACCAACAGGCTAACAGACTAATAACAGACCAACAGGCTAACAGAGTAATAACAGACCAACAGGCTAACAGAGTAATAACAGACCAACAGGCTAACAGAGTAATAACAGACCAACAGGCTAACAGAGTAATAACAGACCAACAGGCTAACAGAGTAATAACAGACCAACAGGCTAACAGACTAATAACAGACCAACAGGCTAACAGAGTAATAACAGACCAACAGGCTAACAGACTAATAACAAGCTAGCAGACTAGCAAACTAACAGACTAACAACAGACCAACAGACTAATAACAAGCTAGCAGACTAACAGAGTGACAGAGTAACAGGCTAATAACAGGCTAACAGACTAATAACAGAGTAACAGATGAACAGACTAACAGGCTACTAGCAGAGTTGCAAACTAACATGCTAGCAGGCTAATGTAAACTCCTGTGGGATATTCAGCGATGTGTTTAGAAAACAGGAAAATAATTAAGATACGGTTTCACTTTATAAGCTGAGGTTTTAAAACACCAGATATCACGGATCGATACATCTATAATACATCTACAATACATACATGATCAGTACCTTTAAAAGAAGCTGTAAGTTGGTGAAATCTTCGCTGGAAACAGTAGCAGCCATGTCTACGTGTGACGTTCCTGTGAGTCATGTGACAGACAGATGCCGCTACTGCTCATGGGAAATGAAGTTAAGTCAAAAAACAACATAAAAAGAAGAACGTGAGAAAACGAAATGGAACATTATCAGAGCAGAAGCAGTCACAGGATAACACGAACGATTAGATAGATAGATAGATAGATAGATAGATAGATAGATAGATGGATAGATGGATAGATGGATAGATAGATAGATAGATGGATAGATAGATAGATAGATAGATAGATAGATAGATAGATACTTCATTTATTCCCAAAGGAAATTCATGAATATTAGACATATTTGAGCATATTCAGTAAAACTGTATTTGTGAAAACCATAGACTCCCATGTTAAAATGTCCAACTTTACAGCAGAAATAAATATGTTAACAGCCTGATATAAAAGGGTTTTGGTCGCAATAACTAGTTTCCTCGTTCATGACAACGACCGGTTTGAATTTTATGACGCATTATTGAGGGCTCGCCCTTTTTTGCTTTTTCTTATTTTTAAAATGGCTTTCCACATGTTTACAATGTTCTAGAACACTAGTCAAGCGTCCAGGACGATGATCTATCATGTGTTTCATTACTTTTATTTTGGTTTATAATTTTCCAGACTCACCCTGCTTTTCCTGATCTCAGATCTCTCCCTTCATCCACTCTCTGCATTACTGTGGTAACTGTGGGTGCGGCTGCCGGTGGTGGAGGAGCTGTTGGACTTGTCTGTTCTGTCTGAAGTCAGAGTATCCTGCAGATCCTGTCTGCCTATGGTCTGGGTCGGGTGGAGGACCTGGCATTGGTCCCAGAGGAATGTCTGTTCTGTGGCTTCTCACTACCACATTGTCATCTTCTCTGTCAGTCAAAGCCGTTACTTTACAGTCTTTGTCTCTGTCTTTGTCTCAGTCTTTTTACCTTCTTTACCCTTTTTTATTCCTTCTTGCCTTTTCCTGGCTGCTGCTAACCAGTTTCTTGCTTGTATAAGACCCATAAGACTCCTTTTACTCTTTGTAGGCTTCCCCTTTGTCTTTTCTTCTATTCTCTTCACTAACTCTTGACAGTCACTTGTTACTAGTTTTCTTGAAAACTCGTATTTCTTTTCCCATTTTTTAAAGAATTTTATGTGATCCTGGTCCCTTGTGAACGTTAATCTCCAGTGATTGAACCATTGTTTTCTTTAAAGCAGCAACTACTGCAATTCAATTTTCTTATCTGTGGCCAACCAGTTTGTCTGGAGTTCACCTGAGCAACTGGTCCTGTTTGATGAGTACTGCTTCAGTTATCACCGTGAGGTTTCCCTCTCTGTTACTCATCAAGGCACCTCACTCAGAAAATATTCTATCAATTCCCTGTTGCAACTTTTTATTTTTTTTTATTTTTTTACTTTAATATATATTTATTTATTTTATTATTAGTAAACCCAGTTTACTGTTTCATAGTTCCCTGAACTATTTTAGGCCTTCTCTCACAATTTTAACGTGAGCACGGAGTATTTTATTCCTGTAGTCTTCTCACACAGACTATGGACTAATAGGGTCCCGGACCCTTTTCACAACACAATTTTAACTATGTTATAGTCATTACTTGACTCTCCTACCTTATGATTCAGACGTCCTGGTTTCTCTCTGTTTGTGGATCTCGTCACCTTCCCACAGTCCAGTAGATCCTGGCTTCTTTTTAACAGCAAATTTCTATGCTGGAGGACTTTTTAGTTGAGGAGTCCCAGACTCCCCCGTGCACGGTTCAGGTCCTGTTCTGGACAGTAGGAGAGGTTGTTGAGATCCGGCTCGAAGGACCAAGTTGTCAGGAAAATGATCAAATAAACTCAGGAACACCATCTGAAAATTCACAAGAGCAGGATATTTATTCCTGCAGCAAGGGAACAAGTTACACACAAAGAGCTCGCAGTGCAAATGTTCAAGGAATACAAAATTCACACAGGATTTATACACAGAACATATGAGAGTGACCTCACATCCTTGCTGATATGAGGGTCACTCAATAGAGACTTGATTCATGCCTTATCATAGCTAATGTGTGGGTGCAGTAGCTGGGAAGAGCAGCCAAGGTCACTCCACTCCTCTCTGATGATTTCTGTCCTGAAAACAAACACAACTTTATAATATGAAAAGTTCACTTCAGGATGTGTACAGTTCTTCTTTAGGATAATTATGTTTATCTAGTCATAAAGTATCATAATTTTTCCAACAATGATGAGACCATAGTCAATGAAGTCGTTCTCACTGGGAGTAAAACTAGAATCACCTCCTCGCGGTTGTATCCCTCCGCCACTCGGACTAGTTTCAGGTCCCTGTTTATCCAGAGTCATATAAGATATTAACCATTTGTGTGAAGGAGTAATGACTACAGAGTGTTTTATGACGTCAACGTCATCTTGACCTTTGACCTTTGACCACCAAAGTCTACTCAGTTCATCCTTGAGTCCTGGTGGACACTTGTGTTACTGAGATATCGTATCCACGAGCAGATAGATAGATAGATAGATCAATAGATAGATAGATAGATAGATAGATAAACAGATAAACAGATAGATAGATAGATAGATAGATAGATAGATAGATAGATAGATTCATTCATTGGCCTGTTTTTAGAGATCAGTGTCAAACACCAAAGGGACCATTAATTTCTCTGTATACATCCATTATTATTGTTTATGTCTGTCTGTCATGATAAACATTTATAGTGTATTATTTAGTAAATCTATAAAACAGTTAGATTTAGTTAAAAGAACTGTCATAATTTTAACAGACAGACTCATGAAATTAAAACTAATTTAAACAACTTGATGAAAAGATACTTTATTTATCCCCCAGGGGAAATTCATGTAACTGGTAAACAACACACACACACACACACACACACACACACACACACACACACACACACAACAACACACACACACACAACACACACCACACAGATGTAAACAAAGACATGTGATCTCTTGCAGAGGGGAGGAGGAGTCAAAAGTGAAAGTATTCAGCTGATGTCTCTGTTGTTCAGACGCCATTTTTAAAAGGGCAGCAGCAGGAAACTGTCGACTGAGGCTGGTGAGTGTTAAAACAACATTATTATTATTTTACTGTCAAAGTTTCTGAGTCAGTTTCTCTCTGAGGAGAGAAGAAGAGTCAGAGTGAACTTCTGTCCACATGAAGACACTGAGAGGAAAAGACCAAATAAGAAGTTTGCGTGTGTGTGTGTGTGTGGGTGTGTGTGTGTTGTTTTCCTGTAATTTTCGGTGTGTTTCTCTTGAACAGATTGTCCTGACTCTTGTGTGGCGTCTTTCTCACAGTCAGTGTTGCAGACACTAAGTAAGAGACCTTTAAACTCTCTGTAACAGTGTTTAGTGCAGAGCTGCTGCAGTCGCACTCACTTCCTGTTACAGCTGCTTGTTGTGGCGCAGATAATAACTTCAGTGTATTCATACTGAGGCTGCTGGTTTGACTTATTTCTCCTGCATATTTTTCCTGAAGCTGATGAGAGAGATGTAGAAGAACAGCAGAATGATCCTTAATGACACCAGACTGTTTTTACCATCACTGCTGTTTTCTGCTGATGTGACTCCTACTGACTGTTTGTTGGTGACGTTGTGTCATGGGTCAGTGTTGTTGAGCGGTAGCAAAATATTTCTGAAGAGTTTCTTGTAACTGTTGATTAAAGTTAAACGCTGAAACGATGAGTGAAGGTTAAATATCACAGAGGAGAGTTTTAGTTTTACCGTAATAATGTACAGCTAATGAGTGAAATAAAGCTGTGTGACTTCTGTCCCGGGGAGGCGGAGCCTGGATCTAAACAGGAGTACTCAGATAGAAGTAACGATGTCACAGTGTAGAAATACTGTTACACTTAAAAGTCTTACATTCAAAAAGTATTTGCACCAAAATGTACTGAAAGTATTCATTATGCAGGATGTCTCGTTTCTAAATAATGTTGTTGTTATAATTATTTAAAGAAAATGCATTAATGTGACAGCTGGTGAAGGCGGAGCTAACTTTGAGCAGCTTAATTTATTAATACGTCATAATTTATCAGCTTTATCTTTTGTATCAATAATCTGTTACTGTTAAAGGAAAAAGCCAAATCTGCCTTGAGATGTTGAAATGTAAAAGTATAAAGTAACATAAAGAAATATTCAAGTGAACAGTACTTGAGTAAATGTACTTGATGACTTTCCACCACTATGGACTTCCCCCACTTCTTACAATACTAAAGTAGCTCCATGTAAAATCCTATGAACATTATTGATCCGGATCCATCAACTAACACCCAGTGTCACTACTGTGAGTCAAGTTGTTATCAATTAAATTAAATTAATTATTATTATTTTTACTGTCAAAGTTTCTGAGTCAGTTTCTCTCTGAGGAGAGAAGAAGAGTCAAAGTGAACTTCTGTCCACATGAAGACACTGAGAGGAAAAGACCAAATAAGAAGCTGCGTGTGTGTGATGTGTGTTGCGTGTGTGTGTGCGTGTGTGTGTGTGTGTGTGTGTGTGTGTGTGTGTGTGTGTGTGTGTTTCCTGGTATTTTTGTGTGTGTCTTCAACATATTGTCTTGACTCTTGTGTTTTATCTCACAGTCAGTTTTACTGGTTTCTCTGTCAGACTGACTGAAGTCCTGAAGATGAGTGTTTGTGATGAGGACAGAGCAGAGTCTCCAGGACCCATCTGTCCGTCTATGAGGAGTGATTGGTCTAAAGAAGAACCTCCATACTTCAATAATGGACCTGGACCCTCAGACACTAAGTAAGAGACCTTTAAACTCTAACAGTGTTTAGTGCAGAGCTGCTGCAGTCACACTCACTTCCTGTTACAGCTGCTGTAGTGACGCAGATAATAACTTCAGTGTATTCATACTGGCTGCTGAGGTCGCTGGTTTCCTGAGAAAATATCCAAACAAAGAATATTCGGACTTTTTTCTTTCCATATTGAACTATTTATATATATATATATGATATGAACTATAATCTCTGCTAACTTACACAGAGCAAAGTGAAAAAAGAACTACAGTTCAATGGGCCAGTTCTATTTCATGTATAGTTTACAAATTATCGTAATTAATATATCCTCTGTTTACTACTTGATTCTTGTAAGTGTGGCACAGGCCACATGTGGTGGTGTCTCCAGATGGATTCTGAGAGGACAGTCCAAGTTAAAAGTCCAAGGCTGATTTTTATTCCCACTCTATCCTTGAATATTAAGAAAAACACACACTAATAAAATTTTGTGTGTGTCTGATATTAACAAAGTAAAGAAACAATATTTTGGTTTTGGGACGGTTTACATTAATTTTGGGACGGTCAAAATAATTTTTCGGGGAGCCCTAAATCTGTCATCAGAGAATTGATCAGTGATCGATGTGATATGATTAAAAACATGTTTGTGTTTGCAGAGGTCAGAACCACAGACTGAGAGCAGAGTCTCCAGGACCCAGCTGTCCATCTGTGAGGAGTGATTGGTCTAAAGAAGAACCTCCAGTCTTCAGTGATGAACCTGGACCCACAGACTCACAGTAAGAGACTGTTTCTACTTTAAACTGAGCTGAAGATGATTCAGTTACAGAAATATTTGAAGGAAACATAAACATAGATATAATAAATAGATTTATAAAGCAGAGCGTTCTCATGTTACTGTTTCATCAACCTGAGAGTTGGTGCACGAACACGAGCCTGAACGCCACCTCTCCAGTTTCCATAGGTGGAATCAGACACGCCCACAATCAGCTGATTTCATATGAACAGCTCTGAACGCTCCCCCAGTCTGTAGACCTGTGAGTGAACAGAAGGACAGAGAAGAAACACAGTGTCTCCATGTTGGAGGAGACACTTTAATGATTTACTTTAATGATTATTTATATTATACTGTATATTATTATATTCCAACTGGTAGGAGACCCAGAACACGCTGGAAAGATCATATATCTCATCTGGCCTGGAAAAACCTCAGGATTCCCCAGGAGGAGCTGGAAAACATTTGCTTGACCTGCTGCCCCCACGACCCAACTTGGGATAAGCGAAAGAAGTTGGATAGATGGATGGATGGCATAATGGCATAAAAATATAAAACTACACATAAGTCAATAGACTAAAAGAAACAGTCAATTAGGTTCATAGTCATAATTTAATTTGACCCCACTATTGTGAAGGAGGAAGAAATGCAACTTTATAAAGGTACTCTACAGCCTGAAGTCACTCCACATCTGTTGAATCTGATTCTAACTAACCACTAAATAAATCAGTGAAAGTCTGACAGTCAAAGAGATCGGCTTTCAGGAGGAGAGGTTTACAAGAACGGATCATTAAGACCATTGGGAGACAAAGTAATAAGGACATGAATCCAAAGTGTCTTCACATCGAAGGAGCTGTTTTTGATGTGTTACCAATCGAGCACTGAGCTCAGCGTTTGCTTCAGTTGTAGGTTAACAAATAAACACAAACAGAAACCAAAACACTTTTCATTCATTGTCCATCAAGGTCTCAACAAGCAGCAGATTGCCGCTCTCCGCTCGTCTTCCTCTACTTTTTCTCTGTGTCTTCTACTCTGGTGTCTGCCCTCAGGACGGTCCATATTACTTATTTATCATCTGAAGTGGGGTTGTCATAGTCAGTGTTGGATCGGTGACTACTTAGGACTTCATAGGTGATGGTAGATAGAGTGGCGTTCGCCTTGGGGTGTCGTCAGAACACGGAGGACACTCAGATTCAGTTAACTCTTTACTGACTTGGTTTGTAACACAACAGTACATTTCTGCAACCATTCACTCTTACAGGTGAGAGGTGAACACTGTGCGGTCTAAGGCAAGAACAAATATAAGGAAGACAAATATTAGAAAAATTCAAACCACATATAATCAAATGACACTGCTTGTTACTCAGAATACAAATGAAAATTACTAGCATGTGGTCGCCATTGCACATATACTTAATCAATAACTAACAGAAGAAACAGTAAAGTCCTGATAACCCAATTGTATACATGGAAGAAGGAATAAATTACACACTAACAACTTTCCATATTACACAGAATACCAACATTATTTCAACCTAACACCTCTACTCGAACTGGCAGCATAAAAGCAAGCCACATGGTCAGTACACCAGCTTAGCCTCTGTACAACAATACAAACAAACACCAACAGGCAGCGAAAGGCTGTAGAACCATCCGCTCAGTCAGAAACATCTGGTTTAATCAGTTTGTCAGAGACGCACACAACTCACACCACTTAGATGCCAGATTGTCTTTCCAGTAAGAAATCCCTCTTACCGCACCGATTTACACGCTCCATGAGCTTAATTATGCAACTGCTCACCTTTGCCACAAGAGGGCGTCTGTGCAACAGTTTCCTGCCTTTCCAACAGTCAGTGTATGTACCTGTACCTGAAGCAGCCAGGAGCCATGTACTGCTGTGGATGATGACAGCAGAAAAAATGCATTTTAGCAACTTAAAAAACACCCACCTGATTAACCATGAAGTTCACGGCATGAGTGCAATTGTACGTGGGACCGGGATTCAACAGCTGAGAGAATGTGGTGCCAAAAGAAAGGTCTGTTTGAGGGCAAGATAAAGTGGTGAAAAATATTCAAATTAAAACCAACACTTAAAATAATATTGGTTTTTTAGGTGGGCATTTTTTCGGTGACTAAACTTCATTTTTGCTGCTGTCCCTGTCTACGTCAGTACATCACTCAGCTTCTGTGCCTCCTGCCTGTTCAGTGGGAACACACCAACCTAAATCCACTGTAGTTAATACTCTGACTGTGGATCAGAACCTATGACAATTCCACTGCAGATATTCTGAGCCATCACTTCAAGACCTGCCTGCTTGAGGTTGGCAACCAATCACAACACAGATGTTGACCTGTGACTGTGACATGTTAGTGATAAAGAAATGTCTTTACAGGAAGAGGAGAGGTGTCTCTGTGGAGGAGCAGCTGTCCAGCTGTGCTCTGTGTCAGGACGTCCTGAAGGATCCAGTCTCTACCAGCTGTGGACACTGGTTCTGCAGACAGTGCTTCACCTCATACTGGGACCAGTCTGGTTCTTCAGGAGACTCCTCCTGTCCCCAGTGTGGACAAAGACCCAGAACAAGACCTGGACTGCAGACAGCCAGTCAGACCAGCACTGAACAAAGTGAGACTGAACATCTGTATGATGATGTCATCATTCTGAGACCAGGACCTGTTGTTTTATACAGAGTCATTTGTTACATCACACAGCATCGACCTTTAAGATGATTATAAATACCACAACATTAAAACCTTTTCTCTGTTTGTCTTTAGTTTTTCTGCAGCTGATGAAAATAATCATCAGATTCTCAGATTGTCTTTCTTCAGTCTGACGTTGTCTCTTCTCTTTCAGCAGATAGTGGTCTGCAGGAGGTTTTACATCAACATAAGATCAGTCTGAGGAGCAGATGTGAACATGTGACTGAAGGAACTGATGGAACAGGAAGTGGAACCCTCCTCAACAGGATCTACACTGAGCTCCACATCACAGAGGGACAGAGTGAAGAGGTTAATACCCAACATGAGGTGAGGCAGCTGGAGACAACTTCCAAGATGGAGACCCTCCATGACGCTCCAATCAGGTGCCACGACATCTTTAAAGTCTTACCTGACCAGCAGAGACCCATCAGAGTGGTTCTGACCAACGGCGTCGCTGGCGTTGGAAAAACCTTCTCAGTGCAGAAGTTCTCTCTGGACTGGGCAGAGGGCTTGGAGAACCAAGATGTCAGTCTGCTGGTTCTGCTTTCGTTCAGGGAGCTGAACCTGATCAGAGATCAGCAGTACAGTCTTCTCAGGCTGCTCCATGTTTTCCATCCAACATTACAGAAGGTCACAGCAGAGCAGCTCGCTGTCTGTAAAGTTCTGTTCATCTTTGACGGCCTGGATGAAAGCAGACTGTCACTGGATTTCAACAACAGGGAGGTTGTGTCTGATGTCACACAGGAGTCATCAGTCAACGAGCTGCTGACAAACCTCATCAGGGGGAATCTGCTTCCCTCGGCTCTCGTCTGGATAACTTCCAGACCTGCGGCGGCCAATCAGATCCCTCCTACATGTGTGGACAGGGTAACAGAAGTACGAGGCTTCACTGACGCCCAGAAGGAGGAGTACTTCAGGAGGAGATCCAGTGATGAAGAGCTGTCCAGCAGAATCATCTCACACATCAAGACGTCCAGGAGCCTCCACATCATGTGTCAAGTCCCAGTCTTCTGCTGGATCACTGCTACAGTTCTGGAGCACATGTTGACCACAGACCAGAGAGGAGAGCTGCCCCAGACCCTGACTGACCTGTTCTCACACTTCCTGCTGGTTCAGACACAGAGGAAGAACAACAAGTACCATGAGGGACGTGAGACGAGTCCACAGGAGCTGACGGAGGCTGACGGGGAAGTTCTTCTGAAGCTGGGGAGGCTGGCGTTTGAACATCTGGAGAAAGGAAACATCATGTTCTACCAAGAAGACCTGGAGCAGTGTGGTCTCGATGTCACAGAGGCCTCGGTGTACTCAGGACTTTGTACTGAGATCTTCAGAAGAGAGAGTGTGATCTTCCAGAAAACAGTCTACTGCTTTGTTCATCTGAGCGTTCAGGAGTTTCTGGCTGCAGTCTACATGTTCCACTGTTACACCAACAGGAAGACAGAGGTCCTGGAGAACTTCCTGAGGAAACAACATGTTGATTTAACCCTGGATGACTTCCTGAGGAGAGCCATGGAGAAATCCTTCAGAAGTAAAAATGGTCACCTGGACCTGTTTGTTCGCTTCCTTCATGGCCTCTCTCTGGAGTCCAACCAGAGACTCTTAGGAGGTCTGCTGGGTCAGACAGAGAACGATCCAGAAACCATCCAGAGAGCCATCAACAACCTGAAGGAGATGAACAGTTATTTTATCTCTCCTGACCGAAGCATCAACCTCTTCTACTGTCTGACGGAGATGAAGGATCACTCAGTTCATCAGGAGATCCAAGAGTTCCTGAAGTCCAGGAACAGATCAGAGAAGGAACTGTCTGACATCCAGTGCTCAGCTCTGGCCTACATGCTGCAGATGTCAGAGGAGGTTCTGGATGAGTTGGACCTGAAGGAGTTCAACACATCAGGGGAGGGACGACGGAGACTGGTCCCAGCTGTGAGGAACTGCAGGAAGGCTGAGTGAGTCCAGACATGATCATTATAGTTATTGGTCAGTAGATCAGATCAGTAGTTTAGTCAAATTCATGTAAACACAGTATATACTTGTATATAACAGTAAATGCTGTGAGGGCCAAAAGATCCATGATTTTCCTGAGCTTCTTTAATGCCAGTTGTCTAGGTTGCCCATAACGTTCATCAAGAGCTGCAATGGCTTGGGTGAGAAGCACAGGAGAAAGAAACAAGAGGCTGAGTAGAGTTTTCAGCTGGAGGATTCAAAGGCTGAACACATGGACTTTGTGGGTGGCCCTTTGGTAGTGCTAAAGAAAAGCTAGAAGTTAGCAGGTCTCATGAAGAGAGGATTGCCGAGGCAGACCAGGTGAATGAACTGCAACATCAAGGATTGACAAGTTACGGAAATGGGCATTGGAAAGGCAACAGCAACAGGATGATGGACAGGAGTATGACTAGTGTTGTGGTGATTTAACACTTGGAAATTGAACAGCTTGCTGTTCTACTTGAGGAATTGCCAGTAGGTTGCGTGCAGGGTCTCTCTTCCCAGTAGACGACTCACATTTGGATGAATATTTAGAGGAGGAATGAGGGGTAGAGGATCTATCCATGAGACGCTGAATACCTCTCATTATCACTAAAAGTTCCTTCATGATTTCAACCTGAATATTCAGCACAGGATCAGCCAAATCAGTTGTGTCATCTTCCCTTTGACTGTCAGGTTCATGTCTCCTGTGTTCGACTTGTGTCTGTTGTATGATGACACGTGCATTCTGCTTGACATGTATCACCTCTAGCTTCAGGATATTGAACTTAATAATCGTCTAGATGAGGGGTGGAGTTTCACGACCAGAACGGTGAAGAGTTTCACCTAATAACTGTGAATCCATGACAATAGTAGGATCCGGCTCCAAGGTGAATGTGAATGAGGAGGTTCAGAATGAAGGGTTAACTATCATCACGGGTTCGTTCAGTTCGTTGGCTGGTCTGTACTTGGTTGTGCTTCGACTGGACTGTGGTGGTTGTCCTGGCACTGGGTTTCACTCGACTGATTCGGCCTATTATGAAGTAATGGTCGATGCGAGTCCCCTTGCCTGGCTCCCCTAGACACTTTCTCTTGCCTTGAAAGGTTTATTTTCAAGTCTAAAAAGGATTTCTAAACATGAAGGAAGAACACACATGGGCTGCTGAATCAGAACTGCCGGAAATGTTCGACTTCAGACAAGAACACAGGTCTGAATATATCAGAGCAGAATGGAGGATTCAGTCAGAGGACAGAGTCAAATCAAATCACATGATGAAGCATAAACGTGACGTAACTTTCCCTCCTTTATCTGCAAAACTAAGATTCCCATTCATCCAAGCTCTGCAGGTCTGAGACAGTGAGAATTATTGTTTCGTGTCAAACACAATAAGAGAAGATGATCTGAACCACAGATGTGAAGAGCAGATCATTAGCAGAACATTATCTTGTTTTCTCATCATATACATTGAGTGTATTTTTTACTACAAGTTGTCTGATTTGATTATAACAGATTTTATATTTTCTCTAATTACAGACTTGATTATTGTGGGCTCTTAGAGACTCACTGTGAAGTCGTGGCCTCAGCTCTGAAGTCCAACCCCTCCCACCTGAGAGACCTGGACCTGAGTCACAACCCTAACCTGCAGGATTCAGGAGTGAAGCTTCTGTCTGCTGGACTGGAGAGTCCAAACTGTCGACTGGAGACTCTGAGGTCAGTTCACTGACTGGAGCTGTTGTAATCTTTTGCATATATTAATGCAAATATTGCATATATATTTTAAGTGGTTCTTACATCCTTTTAACAGTATTCAATTATGAATTGTCATTATTATTGTTGTTATAACATTACATTATTATTACTATTGTTATTATAATTATTAGCCATATTAGCATTGTAAGTTCTCTTTCTAGTCTTATTGATGGGATTGCTGAAAAAAAGCAATCCCACAATATGTTGTCAGTTCACAAAATTTTCTTCCGCCAACTTTTTTGACGTGCCACTAGTCCCACTAACTCTAACCCTTTGTTGCAAAAACTCTGTTCAAATCTCAAAACGTGCACCTCAATGAGGACATTACGGACATTACTTTTCTCAGCGCGATGTCTCCTAATTTCTGAAATAACAAACATTTTGTCAGCTTTTTTCCTATGAAAATGAATGGAGAGAATGTTAAAATCCTCAGAACTTTTTGAACTACTTCAGCATACTTTCAGGTAGAGACGTCATTTAAACTTTAAACGGGTCCCGAGACTTTCAGCTGTCTTATGTGTATTTGGCTTTTTGATATCTTTTATAGTTTTTGATTCGCAGTTTAAGTTTTATGCTTTTTCTGACAGTTTTTGAGTTTATAATGGGAGTCTATGGGAGGAGGTTGGAGTGGATGACATCACAGCTAGAGTGGGAGAAGGGCTGAAACTGCTTTAAGACATTTTGTTTGACTTGTCCTCACAGCCAACAATTTCACTCTTCACACATCATTTTTTCCCAGAACGTAGGCAAATTTATCTTCTTTCAGACAACGTGTTTACCAAAGCACAGAGACTCGCACAATTTGAACTATGCCCTTCAAATGGGCGGGAGTACCATCCATCTGCCCCATTTCTCTCATGCTGGTTCAAATCAGCTGATTAGAGACTCCTCTGATGTCTGTGGTGTTTATCAACCACTTTACTGACTTTTCTGCCAAAGTCCCGCTACATGCTGCTCCAACACTAAATACAAGACAATGATTTACACACATTTCAACAGTTTTCACTGGAAATATGTTTCAGTACAGTGTTAGTCCTGAAACATTGGGCAATTAATTTCACTTTGTTATTCTAACTGACACACAAACAGACAGGCCGACTGTTGGACAGAGTTAGTTGTAGCTCTGTCTTTAGCAGCCAGCGACACAGTTTAGCTTCAGCTTGGGCAGAAGCAGCGCTCCCACTGCAATTTCTCCAGAAACTGCATTGTGTAGGTATTATCTTCTTATTGTTATTAGTTTTATTTTTAGTCTTATTGTTAATATACATCTTCATGTGGAACCTTCATTATGCTTTGTACACTTCCCCCTCTCTCTCTCTCATCAATGATTTTCATCTACATATTTCACTCTTCACACAGATTGAGTTTCTGCAGGTTGTCAAGGATCAGCTGTGATTTTCTGGCCTCGGTTCTGAAGTCCAACCCCTCCCATCTGAGACACCTGGACCTGACAGGAAACCACCTGCAGGATTCAGACGTGAAGGATCTGTATGATCTTGTGGAGAGTCCCGACTGTAGACTGGAGACTCTGAGGTCAGTAGAGGGATGGAGTCAGTCCATGGTACTTTCAGCAGTGTTGTACTAAACACAGTATCAGAGCAAAGATGTCTCAGTGGAGTCAGACAGTCTGATGTCAGAGGGCTCTGATAGGAAAAGACTCTGCAGCCGACAGAGATGGAGTATAAGGTTTCAGGAGGTCAGACAGGTATGGAAGAGAGAGTCCATGTAGAACTTTGTACATCATTAAAAGCACCTTAAAGTCTGATCTGATGTGGACAGGAAGCCAGTGAAGGGAAGATAAAACTGGTCAAATTTTCTGGGTGTAGTTGAAATTGTAGCTGCAGCTCTGAACCTATAATCACTCAATAATCAAGTCTCGATGGAACAAAGACGTGAATTAGGATTTCAGCATCAGTCTTAGACATAAAAGACTGAATCTTAGCTCTGTTACGTAGGTGAAAGAAGGCGGTCTCCATGACAACTTTAACGTGCTGAGAGGGTAGGATCGAATGTGACGCCCAGATTCTTGGCTGTCAGACTGTGAGAAATCACACAGTTGTGGAGAGTCACTGTGACTCGATCAAGACGACTGTTGTGTTAATGTCTAAAGCTGCTAACTGTTGTCTGTCTGCTTCTCTCCACAGATGGAGAAACTATACAAATGAGACTGAAGAGGACGGTGTGTGTGTGTGTGTGTTTGTGTGTATGTGAAGCAGTGATGACTCTGCAGTCTAAACTGATCTGAGTCACACACACAGTCCAGTCCACCATCCTCCCTGTGTGACTCCCCCCATGAAAATCAAGTGTTAATTTGTACATATGATGTTTTTATATATTACAAGACATATCCATGGAGCCAGCAGGTGGTGGGCGGGGCTCATGGCCTGATCCAGATTTCTCAATCAGGAAGTAAGAGGAGATGTGACTCTTTATGTGTGAAAATCAAAACAAAATATCAGTCACAGCAGAGGATTTTTGATAAGTGCCATACAAGCAAAATGTTTTCTTATCTGCCGTTCTGCGTGTTCATGTTTATACTGTACACATCTGACCTGCACCTTGTACACATTTATATCCAGGTGTTTATTAAGTATATTATGTCTAATACCAGCACTTTCCTTCTTCCTCCTTCATTGTAATTTATTCATCTCTGTAAGTAGAGTATGTGCATTCCCATACTGTTTGCACTGAGACAGTTGGACAATAAAGTTGAATGTAATCTAAAAATGATTTTAAAAATAAAGCACAGTTCATATCTAAACCTGACAGATTTTAATTGAACTGAATCAGAAACACTTTTAAACTTCAGCTGTTGAAAATGTTTCCAAGTTCTCTTTCATATCTCTTTCTATCTTTTCTGTATACATAAACATATTCTGAGATTTGAGACACACACAAGTTTATGTCATATAGATTCAGTCTGAGATATGAGACACATTGTATGGAAATATCTGTTTGATGCTGAATGTCAATAAAAAAAAAGGAAAAAGAAAACGTCTCCAAGTTTTAGTTCAGAGATTTCCGACAGTCACCTGATGGCAGCAGGGTTCATTACTCCTGGACTTGACAATTTGAACACAATATTTCTGTAAGTGCAGAAGTGATGAGTCCCTCTGCTGGTCTGGTTATAGCTGACACCTGGTGGTGATGGAGAGAACTGTAGTCTGGTTTCGCATTTAATTTTTAATGGTACTGATTTTAAACACGTGCAAACTAGTTTTTCTTGATTGTAATTACAGAGAGAGAGAGAGGGTAAAAACTGAGCATCCTGAATGACAGGCACACAGAGAAAACCAGTAAACTCGGTCCATTGGGATTCCTCCCAACATGCTTGATGGTCAGTTTCAGTGTTGGACATTTATTTTCAAACACAACAAACGTCGACTTTCAAACTAACTCAAATACAACTAAATTTCCCTCCTCGTGGCTGTTTCCTCCAACATCCAGCCCAGTTACAGGAAATATGGTCACAATCTCTCCTTTCTGAGTTACTGGATAAGAAGATGGCCCGAAATGTTTTTGCAGAACATTATGATGTCACAGTGAAGTTGACCTTTGACCTTTTGGATATAATATGTCATAACTTCTGATTATCCTGTTAGATATTTGAGTTAAATTGCATCACAATTAGTGTATGAATTAGTGAGTTATGGCCAAAAATGTGTTTTGTTAGGTCACAGTCACCCTTGGCCGGGTGCCCTGAGCCACTTAGTAGAAATGTCCCTCTGTGATGGTCGGATGGGGGGGGTATGCATTTTATATTTTGCACCATGTTGCTGTTGAGTTTCTGAGGCACTAGAGGTGGAATCGACTGGTTGACAAACAGTTAGTTCCGACCAAGTAATATGGTTGGACGAGATGCATTCTATGAGAATATAACAGCACTGGGAATTTTAACTAAATGTATCACTCCGAGTTACAGGTGTTCAATTAACCGTTAATTAACGCCACATTAACGGTCGTTATCTATCTTAGATTGTAACAAACTTTGCAAAGATGATATTGCTGAAATAATCTGTAAAAATTTTATTTTATAGTTCTATGTTTTCAAGCGGATGAATATCTGCCCTTGTTGGATGAGCCGCGGCTGATATCAGTTAGGTTGTATCAGCAAGTGTTTGTGGGAAAAGCTATCACAACTAGCAAAAGAACGGAAGCTAGCAGTAGCCAAAAGCCTAATGGGGCCGCCTAAAGACAGAAAAAAAGAGAAAAAGAAAAAGAAGCGGCAATAAAAATGTCTCCAGTATCAGTAGCTCTTTCACAAAGCTAAAGACGAAGAGTGGGTTTGAACAGCTACATCGATTTCCACGGAGGATGTCGAGCTAGCTAACGGCGATGATCGCGCGGAAGCGTTGCCCTCTATCTGCTATGAAGACCCTCAGGTAGGTGCCCGAGAAAAAGCTGCACTTGACGGAACAAGCTAGTGACACTTGTGGTAGTGGCGCTCATTTACAGGGGTAGAAGACTCTGCATTATGGGGGTCGATTACAAAATTCGAGACAATTATGATGAAAGGGGGTTTCAGTCTTTCAGAATCGGGCCACCATGTATCCAGCCTTACGGAGAGGGGATGAGTCTGGCGGCAAGACACGCTCTCTCTACGGTGCACTGACGAGACGCCTTTACAACGCTGAAACCGCTCCATGGGAATTAATTATATCTTCACCATCCACCGGAGCAGTTTATAGCTTTGCTTGTTAAGTTGTGTCAGAGCGTTGCGACGCATTTGTTGCCTGGAAACATCCGGAGAGAATAACGGAACGCGAGGTGAGTGATGTGCACAGAAAGTTCATCGGTCCAAAGCGTCTGCTTTTACGTCCGCGTTAAGACGTCAAATTAACACGTATGAAGACAACATTAAAAAATGCCGTGTTAACACGCTGAATCTTTAAGACCTTTGACACTTTAATCATTTCAAGACAGAAACAATTCCCCATTCATCCTACCTATGACTTGAGGCGAGGAATATTGACTTTAATATTATTAATAACAATAATGATAATAATAATAATCACATATTTATATATTGACATTATTAATATCTGCACTTTTAAAGGCTACTACTTATTGAGAAAAATTTCATTTCATGTGGTATGTTTGTCTAAGTGCCACTAGATGTCAGTATTAGAGCACAAATGGACTGTTGAATCTTGGGCAGATGGAAGAGGAAAGAGAATTTGGGTTCAGAAAGTCTTTGATTTATATGTAAACTGTTTAAGATCATTCTGATCAGGGGTGAGAGTGTTTTCCTGGACTGGATGAAAACACTAATTTGGTCTGTTGTTCAGCTTCTGGACAGGAATGAGAACCTGTAGAGGATGTAGAGACAGAGCAGGTGAGGGGGCGGAGCTGGAGCGGAGCACCTGAACCGTTCTGATGTGTGAGTGAGAACGGGAAAGGAGTGGAGTGATTTATTGGATTTGAAAACATTTGCAGTCACACTTGGTCAAGTCTGACTGATTGTGTGATGAACATGGGGCCAGTTTCACAAAGGTAGACTTTGACTGTGGCTTAGATATAACAGAGTCCGACTTCAGGTAAACATCTGGGGCCAGTTTTGCAAAGATATGTTAGACTGGTCTGCAGTGTTAGGCCAGTTTTAATTGTTGCTCATTGATCAGTCTAATGTTAGTCAGACTGTTTCACAAAAACAAAGACTGATTTCAAGACGAAAACATTAGACACCTTACCGCCAGGCTAACTCAGGCCTAAGATCAATGTTACCATGGTAACAATCAATAACACCTGCGGATTCCAAGCTCAACTCAAGAAACACAACCCACTCCTGCATCACATCCCATGCGCGGCACATTGATTGAATTAAGTCTGTGTTGAAAATAGCTGTCTGGAGGTTTTTGGACTTACTTCAGGCAGTCTGCTTTCTGCTCCGCTCCCACCCACCGATCACCGTTCACTGCCGACTGTGCTGCACCGCTTCAAGCTTACGAGCAGCGGCTTCCAAAAGAGGGACATGGACCTAATGCTGTTCGCCTTTTGGAATCACTGCACACGTTCACGTTACTGCAACGCCGATTGCGATTTTGAGACACGTGGCCGGGCTGTGGAGGGTGTGACACAGGGTGAGTAAAAGAAGAGCCTTTGATGATGAGACCATAGTCAATGAAGTCGTTCTCACTGGGAGTAAAACTAGAATCACCTCCTCGCGGTTGTATCCCTCCGCCACTCGGACTAGTTTCAGGT
>NW_019174575.1:0-5282 GCF_002260705.1 Seriola dumerili | reverse complement strand
TACATCCCTGTTTATCCAGAGTTATATACGATATTAACCATTTGTGTGAAGGAGTAATGACTACAGAGTGTTTTATGACGTCAACGTCATCTTGACCTTTGACCTTTGACCACCAAAGTCTACTCAGTTCAACCTTGAGTCCTGGTGGACACTTGTGTTACTGAGATATCGTATCACGACAGATATATAGATAGATAGATGATAGATAGATAGATAGATAGATAGATAGATAGAATAAAAGATAGATAGATAGATAAACAGATAGATAGATAGATAGATCATTGGCCTGTTTTTTAGAGATCAGTGTCAAACACCAAAGGACCATTAATTTCTCTGTATACATCCATATTATTGTTTATGTCTGTCTGTCATGATAAACATTTATAGTGTATTATTTAGTAAATCTATAAAACAGTTAGATTTAGTTAAAAGAACTGTCATAATTTTAACAGACAGACTCATGAAATTAAAACTAATTTAAACAACTTGATGAAAAGATACTTTATTTATCCCCCAGGGGAAATTCATGTAACTGGTAAACAAACACACACACACACACACACACACACACACACACACACACACACACACACACACACACACACACACGTAAGATTCATGTGATTTCTTGCAGAGGGGAGGAGGAGTCAAAAGTGAAAGTATTCAGCTGATGTCTCTGTTGTTCAGACGCCATTTTAAAAGGGCAGCAGCAGGAAACTGTCGACTGAGGCTGGTGAGTGTTAAAACAACATTATTATTATTTTACTGTCAAAGTTTCTGAGTCAGTTTCTCTTCTGAGGAGAGAAGAAGAGTCAGAGTGAACTTCTGTCCACATGAAGACACTGAGAGGAAAAGACCAAATAAGAAGCTGCGTGTGTGCGTGTGTGTGTGTGTGTGTGTGTGTGTGTGTGGTGCGTGCGTGGTGTGTGTGTGTGTGTGTGTGTGTTTTCCTGTAATTTCGGTGTGTCTCTTGAACAGATTGTCCTGACTCTTGTGTGCGTCTTATCTCACAGTCAGTGTTGCAGACACTAAGTAAGAGACCTTTAAACTCTCTGTAACAGTGTTTAGTGCAGAGCTGCTGCAGTCGCACTCACTTCCTGTTACAGCTGCTGTTGTGGCGCAGATAATAACTTCAGTGTATTCATACTGAGGCTGCTGGTTTGACTTATTTCTCCTGCATATTTTCCTGAAGCTGATGAGAGAGATGTAGAAGAACAGCAGAATGATCCTTAATGACACCAGACTGTTTTTACCATCACTGCTGTTTCTGCTGATGTGACTCCTACTGACTGTTTGTTGGTGACGTTGTGTCATGGGTCAGTGTTGTTGAGCGGTAGCAAAGATATTTCTGAAGAGTTTCTGTAACTGTTGATTAAAGTTAAACGACTGAAACGATGAGTGAAGGTTAAATATCACAGAGGAGAGTTTTAGTTTTACCGTAATAATGTACAGCTAATGAGTGAAATAAAGCTGTGTGACTTCTGTCCCGGGGAGGCGGAGCCTGGATCTAAACAGGAGTACTCAGATAGAAGTAACGATGTCACAGTGTAGAAATACTGTTACACTTAAAAGTCTTACATTCAAAAAGTATTTGCACCAAAATGTACTGAAAGTATTCATTATGCAGGATGTCTCGTTTCTAAATAATGTTGTTGTTATAATTATTTAAAGAAAATGCATTAATGTTGCAGCTGGTGAAGGCGGAGCTAACTTTGAGCAGCTTAATTATATTAATACGTCATAATTTATCAGGCTTTATCTTTTGTATCAATAATCTGTTACTGTTAAAGGAAAAAGCCAAATCTGCCTTGAGATGTTGAAATGTAAAAGTATAAAGTAACATAGAAATATTCAAGTGAACAGTACTTGAGTAAATGTACTTAGTGACTTTCCACCACTATGGACTTCCCCACTTCTTACAATACTAAAGTAGCTCCATGTAAAATCCTATGAACATTATTGATCCGGATCCATCAACTAACACCAGTGTCACTACTGTGGATCAAGTTGTTATCAATTAAAGTTTGACCTTGTGTGTGTGGTGTTGTCCTCATCAGGGCTGTAGTGGAGGCTGAACACATGAAAACACCATTTACCCACCGAAGACTCATGATCATTAACATTATTTATACAGTTTATTATATAGTAAGTCTGTGATAACAACATAAAGTTCAATTTGATTTACTTGAAAGAACATTATTGTAAATTAATAAAGACTCGTGTAATTACAACAACTTTAAACAACTTCTAACTGGTAACAACACACACACACACACACACACACACACAGATGTAAACAAAGTCATGTGATTTCTTGCAGATTGGAGAAGAACTGAAAGTGAAAGTATTCAGCTGATGTCTCTGTTGTTCAGACGCCATTTTAAAAGGGCAGCAGCAGGAAACTGTCGACTGAGGCTGGTGAGTGTTAAAACAACATTATTATTATTTTACTGTCAAAGTTTCTGAGTCAGTTTCTCTCTGAGGAGAGAAGAAGAGTCAGAGTGAACTTCTGTCCACATGAAGACACTGAGAGGAAAAGACCAAATAAGAAGCTGCGTGTGTGTGTGTGTGTGTGTGTGTGTGTGTGTGTGTGTGTGTGTGTGTGTGTGTGTGTGTGTGTTGTTTTTCCTGTAATTTCGGTGTGTCTCTTAACAGATTGTCCTGACTTGTGTGCGTCTTATCTCACAGTCAGTGTTGCAGACACTAAGTAAGAGACCTTTAAACTCTCTGTAACAGTGTTTAGTGCAGAGCTGCTGCAGTCGCACTCACTTCCTGTTACAGCTGCTGTTGTGGCGCAGAATAACTTCAGTGTATTATACTGAGCTGCTGGTTTGACTTATTCTCCTGCAATATTTCCTGAAGCTGATGAGAGAGATGTAGAAGAACAGCAGAATGATCCTTAATGACACCAGACTGTTTTTACCATCACTGCTGTTTCTGCTGATGTGACTCCTACTGACTGTTTGTTGGTGACGTTGTTGTCATGGTCAGTGTTGTTGAGCGGTAGAAAGATATTTCTGAAGAGTTTCTGTAACTGTTGATTAAGTTAAACGCTGAAACGATGAGTGAAGGTTAAATATCACAGAGGAGAGTTTTAGTTGTACCGTAATAATGTACAGCTAATGAGTGGAAATAAAGCTGTGTGACTTCTGTCCCGGGGAGGCGGAGCCTGGATCTAAACAGGAGTACTCAGATAGAAGTAACGATGTCACAGTGTAGAAATACTGTTACACTTAAAAGTCTTACATTCAAAAAGTATTTGCACCAAAATGTACTGAAAGTATTCATTATGCAGGATGTCTCGTTTCTAAATAATGTTGTTGTTATAATTATTTAAAGGAAAAATTCTCTCCTCTCCTTCTCCCCTATCTAAACCCTGAGAACTAGGACAGTCTCTCCTGAACTTAATTCATTTTGTTCTGTATTTTACATTGTGAACTCTAAAGCTGTTACTTCAGTGTCACTTCGGTGTAGAGCTGCCATGGCAACCGGAACAACGCTACGCCATTTTTATCCTCCGAGTGATGCAATAAATGATCCACAGTTCACATAATCCGGTGAAATATATTTATACGTTGTTGAGCAGTTGAAGTCATCACTAAATCACATGTTGTGTAGAAAGATAATAAAACAAATGAAATGGAAAGTTTTCATATTGATATTAACAGTGTATTGATTGATTTCCAAACTTCAATCATGTATTGAGTAACACGCAAGAAAACATGAGCTTGACATTAACATTGACTCTGTCATCAGAGAATTGATCAGTGATCGATGTGATATGATTAAAAACATGTTTGTGTTTGCAGAGGTCAGAACCACAGACTGAGAGCAGAGTCTCCAGGATCCATCTGTCTGTCTATGAAGAGTGACTGGTCCAAAGACTTTCCTCTAAACTTCAGTGATGAACCTGGACCCACAGACTCACAGTAAGAGACTGTTTCTACTTTAAACTGAGCTGAAGATGATTCAGTTACAGAAATATTTGAAGGAAACATAAACATAGATATAATAAATAGATTTATAAAGCAGAGCGTTCTCATGTTACTGTTTCATCAACCTGAGAGTTGGTGCACGAACACGAGCCTGAACGCCACCTCTCCAGTTTCCATAGGTGGAATCAGACACGCCCACAATCAGCTGATTTCATATGAACAGCTCTGAACGCTCCCCCAGTGTGTAGACCTGTGAGTGAACAGAAGGACAGAGAAGAAACACAGTGTCTCCATGTTGGAGGAGACACTTTAGTGATTCACACGTCTGAGTCTTTAAGATAAATCACAGTAAAGATTAGAGTTAAAGGACAGAGATTAACCTATTTTGGGCCTGGCCGATTATTGGATTCAATTCTCAACATTTTTCAGATTATCTGAATTGTTTTTGTTTTTTTTTTAACCAATGATATGAATTCATTTTAAAATGCTGTACTTTGGCTGTAATACAGCGCCTGTCCTTGTCTGTGAGACTGGGTCTGTCTGCAGACTGAAAGAGAGGGACGTAAATCTAAATAGGCGTAACTGCAAGTTGTCCAAATCACACAGAACCACACGAGACGTCAAAATGGTGTCGGAAAGATCATATAGAGGAACACGGATTGGTCCAAAACATCTTTTGGACGTCGTAAGAAGTTTAAACTTTGGGTGCTACCACTTCATTCATTTCTGAGGGGAAACGACAAAGACCTTCATCATTTCAAGAGACAAAACAATTCCCCATTCAACCTACCTATGATTTGAGGTTAGGAATGTTGACATTATTAATATCTACATGTTTTATTGGCTACGACCTATTGATAAAAGTGTAACTTCAGTATCATAATAATAATAATAATAATTGAAATAATAAATTAGATTTTTATAGCACCTTTCAAGGTACCCAAGGCCGTTTTACAGAGTAAGAAGACAAAAAGTAAATAAATAAAACTCTTATAATTGACATGTTCATTTCATGTTTTGTGTTTGTCTAAGTGTCAGTATTAGAGCACAAATGGACTGTCCCAAATACTGATTCACAGTTGTGCATAAGACACATGATTGGTACGCAGCCCAAATGTACCCACTAGCAAGAGCCCACAGCCGAGGCTTACATACAGCTTAACGTATATGAAGCGTAGCCCCTCCATCAACAAGGGGTGGGTATGTTGACGACCAACCAGTAGCATGGAATTACTGATGGTCCAGACGTTTTAAAGCTTCTCCTGGTCTCTGCCCTCAGGACGACTCATATTACATAAAACCTGCCCCCTTGAGGTTGGCAACCAATCAGAACACAGATGTCGACCT
>NW_019174574.1:3364935-3370264 GCF_002260705.1 Seriola dumerili | reverse complement strand
GGGGGGGGGGTCATCTTCAATTTTCTGTTTGCTGCCTCTAATTCCAGCTGAAGGTTTCTCCTGCTGCAGAGACATCGACATTGATTTTCTTTTTCTTCAGCCACTGCAGAATGAGATTGGAGTCTCACTGTTGGACCTCCATCTCTTCATCCTCCTCCTCATCTTCTTCATCTTCATCCTCCTCTTCCTCCCCCTCCTCCTTTTTGTCTTCCTAACTCATCGATTCTCTTTTTTCTGAAGCTTTATTTAACTTGTCAAATACGAACAAAAATGGGAGTTGAATTTGACATTCAGCTCGTCCTCCTCCTCCTCCTCCTCCTCTTCCTCTTCTTCATCACTCTCTTCTCCATGTCCCCCTTTTCTTCATCTTCCCAGTGTGTTGTCGATAGTGGAAACGATCCTGACCTTTGACACAGAAAACTGTAGAAACTAAACGATGATAATCAGAAGACTAAATGTGACTAAAACAAGTGAAAACACCAGGACTAAAACTAAATCGTCCCTCTTCCTCCTCCTCCTCTTCCTCCTCCTTTACCATTCATTTCTCTTCCTACTTCAAAATAGTTCAGGAGTCACACTGTGAGAGCGCCTCCTCTTCATCATCTCTCTCCTTGTTCACTCCTCTTTCTCCTTCTACTCCTAACTTCTTTTGTCTCCTCATTACACTCATCCTCCTCTTCATCTTCCTCTTTCTGTTCCTCTCCTCCTTTTCTCCTTTCTTTCTTTCTCCTTCTCTTCCTTATCATTCCACGATTGTGTTTCCCAACTGCTGTGACCTCTGACCTTTCACCTCCTGGCTCCCACATCGTCTAGTTTTCCGTGGTACCTGACCTGATGGTGTGTGTTGCCATGGATACGATACCACACCAGAGCCACTGCATCTTTTGGCACTTTATTATGTCAGTGTTAATCAGCTGTTTTTAAAAAAAGAGAAGTTTTCAGCGTATTCCCCCACGTCAGAAGTTCCGCCCCTCGACCTGGACACCGTTCACTCGACGTGTTCGCCATGTTCACCAGCAGCACCCATGATTTTTATTTCTGACGGCTTCATTCAGAGAGAGAGGAGTGGATTCACACACACACACACACACACACACACACAGAAACACACACAGTAATCATTATTCCTTTCAATATCAAATAGTTTCCATTCTGCTCCACCCACCCAGTTTGACCTCTGACCTCCCCTCCCTGCAGCACTCTATGTGTGTGTGTGTGTGTTTGTGTGTGTGTGTGTGTGTGTGTGTGTGTGTGTGTGTGTGTGTGTGTGTGTGTGTGTGTGTGTGTGTGTGTGTGTGTGTGTGTGTGTGTGTGTGTGTGTGTGTGTGTGTGTGTGTGTGTGTTATTGAATGTGTGTGTGAGGCCACTTTACAGTGTAACACAGAAAGCTCTGGAGGCCGGTGAAGACTTCGAGGCATCTTTCAAATTTCTCCTTTCTTCGTCCTCCTCCTCCTCCTCCTCCTCCTCCCCCTGCTCTGTATCGCTGCTGTTCCTTCATTCCCAGCATGCCTCAGTAATGAGAGCTCTGTAAAGAACCATTAACAGTTAAATTCTCCAACTAAAGCAGAAACACATGGAGAGTCAGGTTACATTAGACAGTAATGTGTGTTAGAGGCACAGTAACAGTGTGTGTGTGTGTGTGTGTGTGTTTAATCTTTTTGTGGTAAAGATGTGACGTGTTTGAGTCTGCAGAGACAAGGATTCAGATTCCAACTTAAACTGAGCGTCTTCTTCTTACACAGCTTTATATTCTATTTATATGTTTTTCTAATAATCATAATAAGACGTGTTGTAATGCTCAGTGACGTTGTCTCCTTCAGTTCCACATGAAAAACCCACATGTTGGTATGAAAACAGGTTGATGACATTTAAAAGCATCAGAATGATCTACAGACAGATACTGTTGGTTTTCAGCGTCATAATGTCTGAGGAAAGTCTGTTCAGGTAGATGCATACAGAGAGATGTTACCTGGACTGAGGTCGTCCTCACAGTGTGCAGGTGGGGTCAGGTTCAGTTCAGTGAAATCCACTTTAGACCTGAACCTGAACCTGAATCTGATTTCAAACTGGATGCAGCTAAATGTGTGTCAGGGCCCGGAAGCTGAGCCCGAGCTGTACGTTGAACTGTGGTTCTTATAAGTGAGGATGCTCTCAAAAACAATGACCTTATTTATCAATTAACTTCAAGTGCAAATCCAGTCAGTATTTGCTGTGACCCCCCTTTACCTTTAAACCTGCTCACTTCAGGTTCTTGTCAGGGAGCACTGCGACAAAACCCCAAGAATCTAGAAACATCCTTTTTGTGTTCTCGCAAGAATTTTTTGATTTTTTGATTACAACAATTTTTTTACATACAACGCCGTGATCGGAGCATCCAGTCCAGATTTCATCATATATGGGTCATAGTTTGAAACATCTGGACAACTACATCTCTGGATTCAGGGGTATTTTGAGCTCTGGAGGTTGTTCCAGCATCTTGGAGAACCTGGAGTTCCTCAGTCTCTTCATGTGATCCAGACTGAGTCCATGAAGCTGAGATCAGGAGTCAGGATTGTGGGGACCAGACCACCTGTTGCAGGACTCCTGGTTCTCCTGGTCTCTGAAGATGACTCTGGGACAGATCAGACTCCTGACGGGACTGATGATGGGTCTGAATCTAAAACCTTTGGACAGTAGTGGACTTGAATGATCTGGATCTTGTAGACCACGTTGACACACCTCGTGTGTAGTCACTAAACTAAACCATCATTCTTCAGGTTGACAGTCGACTCTTTCTGATCTGAACCATCAGCTGGAAAACCACCAAACCTCCCACAATCCCCCTCTCTCTGACATGGTTCAGTATGTGATTATCAGCAGGAGGACAGGGAAGGATGGGGGCGGGGCCAGGCAGGAGGGGTGAAAAAGCCACGTTCTGATCCGCTTCATAAATAGGTTATCAGTAAACCAAGCAGGATTTGATATTGTTTGTAATTTAGCGAGAGGGACCTCTGCACGGCGTCGTCGTCGTGTTTTAATACGTCGACACAATAAATAAATTAAAGCCATAATGTTCTTTCCTCCTTCCAGCACTATTAATAGTAAAGAGGACGCGCTGCGGATCCAGAAAGGATTAGCATCTGTGTTTGATGTGGTTCCACTCTTTTGCGCCCGAATGCGATTGCTCGTCTTATTTGTTTGCAGCAAAGGAGGAGGAGGAGGAGGAGGAGGTGGAGGAGGTGGAGGGTGGGGGCTGCTGATACGTGTGTGTGTGTGTGTGTGTGAGAGTACGAGTGTGAGTGTGTGTTTTTAGATTTTCTCTTGCATTTTTTCATCTTGTTGCCTTTCGGGGCGTCAGAGGAAGACAATGCCAAATGAAAACCGCAGAGACGCTGCTGGTTTCACCGCTGCTCTCTCGGCTTCTCTCTTTCTTTGTGTGGTTGGTTGAAGGCCCGGCTCGCCCCAGGCTGCAGACCGGAGAGAGACAGGGGCTGCTGAGGATTTAACAGAAACAGAAAGGCATGATGGGAGGGGGGTGGGGGGGGCAGATTTGTCTTAATTGGTGGTTTTTCTGGTGCATCGGGGAGAGAAGTGAAGGAGAGAGAAAAACTCCAGTCAGGTATCAAAAGGGCATTTACTGCTCACTTCCTGTTTTCAGAGGGAAAAATAAAAGCAGGAAATGTATTCATCAACGATCGGCCTGACCCCCTGTCTGCTGCTGCAGCTGGGCATTCTGGGAGTTCTGCTGCAGATGTGTAAAGCAAACGAAACGACAAGTTTTATTTTGTATTTGTGAAGATGAGGTGGAAACTAAGAACATCCAACTGCTCGAACCATCAGCGTCTCTTGCTGAGGAGTTTAACAAAATAAGATTTAAAATGTGACAGTGGGTGGCTGCTGTTTTCACCTTGTGAGTCTGCGTGCGTGCGTGCGTGCGTGCGTGCGTCACACTGTAATTTCTACAGGATGAAATAGTGCATTTGGTCTGGACTATTTTCAGTGGCGGATTAATCCACATTTGTTGCTGTAGTGAGTGTTTACAGCAGCAGGATGGTGTGTGTTATAGGGACAGAGCAGTGAGACAACAAGGACACAGGAATTGTTTTTGAAAAAAAATGTATTTATTTTATTTACCCAAATTCTACAAAACATGAGTATAATAACTAAAGCTCAGCCCCCCCCCCCCCCCCATGATACATCAACAGTTTATGCCCAATCAGCCTTCAGCCACAGTCTTCAGTTGGGATGAAACAAATGATTAATATAACAGGAAATGACCTATGTGTTCAAATGTGTGATCGGCGTATAAAACAGTGTCAGGTTAAAGCAGATAAACAGATTCTAGACTGATAGGAAATGTTTAGAGTGGTTGACTGTGTTGATAACTAATGAGGGGAATTAGAAGAATTGAAATGTTATCCTGTGTGTCTGTGGCCATTACAGTGTGTGTGTGTGTGTGTGTGTGTGTGTGTGTGTGTGTGTGTGTGTGTGTGTGTGTGTGTGTGTGTGTGTGTGTGTGCGTTGCTTCATGATGATGAGGGAACACACAGTGTGCATCACTGATGTGTCTGAATAGTTTCAGATGAGTCAGATGTTTCACAGGAAACACTTCTTGTTGGTTTGTGTCTTTGTATTTGATTTGACGACAAGAAGAAAAAATAGGAAATAAAATCAGTCGGACAATAAGTTTGAAAAGAAATGTGGGAACTGTGTAGATTTCCTTCTGGTAGCTTTGTTCATACTCGCCCCCACCGCCTCCTCCTCCTCCTCCTTCTCCCTCTCTTCCTCCTTTTCCCTCATCTCCTCCTTATACTCCTTTTCTCCTCCTCTCACCTGTTCGCCTACCTTTTCTCTTCTCCTTGCCCTTCCTCACACTCTCTCCCCCTCCTCCTCCCCCTCTTCCTCCCCCTCTTCCTCCCCCTCCTCCTCCTCCTCACTCCGCCGTCTGGAGAAGAAGTGTGGAGCAGATTACTCCATAGAAGCAGAAAAAGAGGAACAAGTGTGTTGGACAAAAGCGAACGTCCAAACACTGAGAGCCCCGCGGGAGCTTCTATTCAGGCTGTGAAGAGCCCCTGGTCACCTCCTCCTCCTCCCCCTCTCACCTCCACCTCCTCACAGACAGCTTGACCTCTGCCTCTCTCTGTCTGGACCCCCCCACCCCCACCTCTCCCTCTCTCCTGGCGCTGTTGTCGTTTTTGCAGTGTGTGTATCATGCATTGTGGGGGCCGGTGGAGGGCTTCTCTGGGTTTTGTACATGAGGAATGATGTTTTCAGGAAACCCCCAAGCAACACCCCACCCCCCACACTCCCCCACCCCTGACACACACACACACACACAAATGTGTAATCT
>NW_019174574.1:3327435-3359935 GCF_002260705.1 Seriola dumerili | reverse complement strand
TGTGTGTGTGTGTGTACTGTCATCCATTAGAGAGCTATAATTATGGTAAGTGAGGCATAGCTCCGATCAATACAGCAATTCATCAATCAGACTCCGCCCACCAAAACACGCTGTCTCAATTTGACCATAGTCCAGATGTAACCACTGACCACATATACACACACACACACACACACACACACACACACACAGAAACAAACAAACACACACATCTGCATAAGTAAAATTTATAAAGCTAAAAATATAATTTAACTACCTAACTTTAATTTTTCTTGTCCTTTCATTTACTTTTTTTTATCTCTATAAAGCAGCTCATGGACACATATGTTCACACTCTATAATCACCTGTAAAATGTAGAACAGGTGAGACCTCAGCTGATTCACACAGCTAATATAGCTGCAAGGCATTGTGGGAACCTATTCATCAGCAGGTGTTTTTTTTTCAATTTTTTTCTATACATTTCTATTTTTGTTTGTATTTTGAGTTTAGTTTTATATTCTGTGTTTTATCAAGATCAAATAAATATTTATTGATAAGACATCCTACCTTTAACACTTTTTTTCTCTGCAGTTGTGAAAAAGTTTTTGTTTTCACTGTATTTGATGCCAATTCTGACAGAGTGACACCTCTCACCAAAGAGAGCAGCTGTAGTTAAAGGACATCAGACAGTACCTGACTGTTGAGCACTGAAGTGTGTTGGTTTGTGTCCTGTCCCCGTATGATGCTGGTTTATGTTCGGGGCAACAGTTACCGATGACATGATATTTACATATTTCATGTGATATTGTATTTTTCCATATTTTATATGTATCTGCTGTTTTATTGATCTTTTTCTCAGGTGCATAGTCTGGTTGATGATTGGTCACTTTTGAATACATCAGTAGTATTTATTCTGGTTTGTTGCTTTAGTGTCGCAACGGGCTCAAGAGCTGCACCAACATGTGTTAGTGTGTGTGTGTTAGTGATAATATTGTCAACATATCGACATTTCTCTCAACTCTTATTCGTCTTTTATTCTCTGCAGCCGTAATTTGTCTCCTGTTTTGCTTTTTTCCTGTAACAAAAACTACAAATTGAGTCTGAGTCTGTTCCTGCAGAGTGATACCTCTTGTTGCAGCTGTACAGATACTTCACATATGTCAAACATAGAGAAATCAGGAAAATGTTCCCGTGTTTTTATAAAGTGTAAATGCTCTGATAAAGCGAATCATCCAGAATCTTCTTCTGCGTCTTTTATCAGCAGAGTCAGTGGAGTGGAGCATCTTTGAAAACATTTGGGATCTTTGAAGAGACATATAAAAGACAAATCAATGCCGTCTTTGAAAATATGTTCCTATTTCATCCTGTTAGCTGCTTCGCCCAATGATAATCACCAGCCAGAGGTCAGAGGTCAAACACATTTATATTTATACACCAGTTTCCTGGCTGGTTTCCAGTGGAGTCACTGGAGGATCTGCAGAGCTGCAGAGACCCTCACTGATTTAAACGGGTCTGGAAGGTTCCTGGAAGGGTTTTGGAGGGTTTTGGAGAGCTTGTTGTGCATGACTGTGTGAATTTGTGTGTGTGTGTGTGTGTGTGTGTGTGTGTGTGTGTGTGTGTGTATGTGTGTGTGTGTGGTGGATGGCTGGTAATGGCGTTGGGCCTCTTTTGTTCTGGCAGAAGGTGGCGAATGGCAGCCGCTCAAAGAAAACAGACAGAAGCTTCAAAATGGTTGCCAACGCTTTAAGATGGCTGCCAGGCTGGAGAGAGAGAGGGCAGCCACACACACACGTGCGCACACACACACACACACACACACACACACACATACACGCACACACACATACACACACACAAATAGTTGTCCCATGGTCTGGCCTCTGTGTGTGTGTGTGTTTGTGTGTTTGTGTGTGTGTGTGTGTGTGTGTCTTTGTGACAGAAATGTTAAAAGTGTGTTTGAAAATGTGAAGAAATCTGTGTGTTTGTGTTCTTAGTGTGTGTGTGTGTGTGTGTGTGTGTGTGTGTGTGTGTGTGTGTGTGTGTGTTGCAGTTGGCAGCGGCTCCTTGGCAGCGGCGGCTGGTTGGGCGTCCAACAATGGAGACGGCTAACGGGATTCTCTCTCTCTCTTTTTCTTTCTCTCTGTTTTTTAACACTGGCTGAGGGGCAAGAGACATGAAGTACAAATAGAGAAAAAGAGAGAGAGAGAGAGAGAGATTGGCCATCTTCATAAAATGGCGGCGTCTTGGCAGCAGCGTCTCGTCGACACAAAGCCTCGTCTGCCTCGTCTGTTTGTGCACTTTTATTTTATAATTAATGGAACTAAAACACACACACACACACACTTACAACAACAACAACAACAACACACGCACACTCACACACATTTACAACAACAACACACACACATACACACACACATATCGAGTATTCTGGCCAAGGTTGCGGCATCAGTGTTCGATGCGCCCTGGACGCCATGTGTCTGTGTTGTATTTTGTTTTTGGGAGTCAGGGTGTGTGTGTGTGTGTGTGTGTGTGTGTGTGTGTGTGTGAGTGTTGCGTCGTGTGTGGAATATGAAGGGGCTTCAACAAAATGGCGGCTGGTGGGCATCGTCAAAATGGAAGCCGGGGGTGTCGAGTGGTTCAAATTCAAAAATCACTTCAACATGAAGATCGTGTGCGTCTGTATCACTATGTGTTGTAATTCAACAGGAAAGAAAACTTGCCTTTTATTTTGGCGAGGCACATCAGGGGCAAAAAGAAGTGTGTCTCTCACTCTGTGTGTGTGTGTGTGTGTGTGTGTGTGTGTGTGTGTGTGTGTGTGTGTGTGAGTGTGTGTGTGTGTGTGTGTGTGTGTGTGTGTGTGTGTGTGTGTGTGTGTGTGTGTGTGTGTGTGTGTGTGTGTGTGTGTGTGTGTGTGTTTGGCTGGCGAACCCGGCCATGCAGCTATGCCAGAGTTCAAGATGCCAAGTCGAGGTCTTGATCCTCCAGAGCTGCTTGGAAACACAAAACAAACGCAACCCCCGCACCCCCTCCCCCTCCTGTTGCTAACACAGAGAAACATTATCAGCTTTTATTTTTTCATTCAGATTTTATTTTGTGAGGGCGTGTTTGATCTGATATTTTGGATTGTGTTTACGTGTTGGGAATGTGTGTGTGTGTGTGTGTGAGTGTGTGTGTGTGTGTTCACACAGGGGAAATGAATGGGCACTTATAGAGGCAGCAAAGTATAAATATATTTTTGCAACTTAGCTAAAAGAAATTTTAAGGTACAAAATTATTAACATAATTTTTTTTTTTATTATTCCTTAAAATGATCGTTAGTTTAATTAAAGACTGTGTTTATTCAACAGTAACACACAGTCACAGCAGCAAAATAAATGTCTTAAAATAATGTTAGAAAACTACAATAACGTCTGCATCATGGAGATCATCTTTTTACAGTATGAAGCATCAGAAATAAAATAAAATGCAGGAAATTCTCCACAGTAAATGTAAAATGTACTGAGGCACAATTAAACAAATAAAAGGAGGAGATTTTTTTTTCTTGTTTTCACCTGCAGGAAAAGAATCAATGTGTTTCTTATTTTGAAAGGAACGACAGGATGTAATTATTTAAAGCAGCAGAAACTATGAAACTGCAGAATTTGCTGATATGTAAAATTAATGTGAATTTGACCTTTGACACTCACAGAGAAACTGATTAAAAAAATAATTGTATTATAAACAATTATTTCACTCATGAAAAATTATTTCATTACTTAAATATTGATCAAGTGACAATGATAGAAAATAACTGGTGCACAGGAATACAATATATAACATGACACTGAGTCATCAGTGCTGTCCAGGTGCTTGAACCAAACACACCTGCTTCCTTATAGTCACTAAAAACAGACATTTACTTACTTTACTTCATTTAATTAATTTGATCATTTTACTATTTTGAGGTTATTTTTTTGTCTTTAATGATAAGAAATATTATTTATTCTTTTTAATAATTTTACCAACTAGTTTGTGGTTAAAGGTTCATTCAGTAAATTTTCACCCCATTAAGTGTGTGTGTGAAAATAAAGGTGTGTTTACCTGCTGTTTATTACTGACCTTTCAGTCAGTGTGTGAGACACATCATCCTCCAATCCTGTGGTTTGGATGTTGTTGGTGGGCGGGTATGGTGTGTGTGTGTGTGTGTGTGTGTGTGTGTGTGTGTGTGTGTGTGTGTGTGTGTGTGTGTGCGTGTGTGTGTGTGTGCGTGTGTGTGTGTGTGTGGGAGAATATGAATAAAGGTAATTTATTCTGTCAGATGAAGGAGGCAGACGCAGCTGATTTGTGGCCTTTATAAAAATGAATTCATCTCCTCATTTCATTAAAAGCTAAATCAGAACATGTTGCTGCTTGGATCGATACCGAGGGTGTGCTTGTTTTATGTTTTTTTACTGCTTGGGCCCGGGCGGGCGGGAAACTCTCTGTCCGTGTTTTCACTCCTGATCCTTCCAGTAAAAACAGGTCGTGTCATCGTCACACACAGTGTTTGACATGTGTGTGAGGCTCTGCTGCAGCTTATAGCCTCTCTCTCGCTCTCTCACTCTCTCTGTATTGTTGGCATGTCTCTCGCCCCAGTCAACGGTCGCTCTCTCTCAGCCAAACAGAGAGGAAAAAAGAAAAAGATCTTGGCCGCCAAAACAGTTCACTGTTTCTTTTTCTGTCGTCTTTTTTTTCTGTCTGTGCTGCTGTCGCTCTGCCAAGAGACGATGACATGATCCCAGCCTGACTCAGCCAGAGAGAGAGAGAGAGAGAGAGAGAGGGAGCGTAAGTTTGATCTGTCAACATATAAAATAAAAATCTGAGATTAAGAAGAAAAAACAAACAAAATTGAAACAGGAATGTGAGACAAGCGTCCATCAGGTTTCTACAGAGACAGAGACTAAATAACTAAGTACATTTACTCAACTACTATTTTGAGGTACAAGTACTTATTTCCATTTTATGCTACTTCATACTTCTACTGTTCCACAGTTCAGACTGAAATATTGTAGTTTTTACTCAACTACATTTATTTCACAGCTTTACTTACTCATTACTTTTCAAATTAAAATTTTGTATTAAAAAAACAGGATGAACTTATAGAATAAATACATCAATATATAATATAATAAATATAGATGGATATAGATCTATGATTCTTAGTTTTTTCTTATTTCCTCTCCCATGAATCATGTGACGACCCCTCAGATTTTTCTGGTGACCCTTTGGAGGGACCCAGACCCTAGTTTGGGAACCAGTGGACTAAACTATCTAACTGTATATAAAGTCGTTAAAAGCAGCTTCACCTGGAGTTGGACGATGACAACAGGGAAACATTGTGATGGATGATGACATCGTCGGCAGGTGGAGTTGGAGTTGGTGGAGTTTTATTTATAATAGTGTCTATTTACTTCCTATTTTTTGAGACCGAACTTGGTCCATATCTGTTCTACACATCACAGCTCAGTCCAGTTTAATGTTCAGTGTCAGTGGAGGAGGTTGTGTGTCTCTCACCTGACTGACTGACTGACTGACTGACTGACTGTTCACCATGTTCATTTCTCACCTGGTTCACACTTAAAAAGAGCCATTTCAGTTGCCAAGTTCAAACAACTTTATAAAATGAAACACAACTAAATTTTAAGTGGAATTAACAAGTGGATATAAAGTCAACATAACTTTCAACTAATAGTTGTATTTATTATTTACGTTTTTTCAGGTCAATTGGTTCCCTAGATTTTTTAAGGGAGATCAATTTGTCACTTTTTACCGTGTGAGCTGTAGTGACCAGGAACAGTTTTAAACTGTTAACTGTTGTCTGCTGATGGTGATGCTAATTTACAAACAGGCCTGACGAAGAAATGTTTAAATTAAATTGAATTAAACAGTCAACTAATATCTCTGTCTCCCTATCTACCCTCCCTCTCTCTCTCTCTCTCTCTCTCTCTCTTTCTGTTGTGGAGTTGAGTGTTGAAGCTTTGGACCAAACCATCAAATAAAACATGTAAATGTATAAAGAGGGAGAGGAAGAGGAAGGGGGACCAGAGGGAGAAACAGAGGTAGAGAGACATAGAGAGTGAACTGGGCTGAGGCACATCATCCCTCTCTCTCTCCCATCTTTTTCTCGCTCTCTCTTTTCTGCCTTTCTGGGAATTATCCAGTAGCTCACCCCTCCCTCCCTCTCTCCCCTCTTCCTAGAAAAAGTGGCAGTTCATGTCAGAGAGAGAGAGAGTGCGAAAGGGCCGGGTGAGCAACCTCCAGGGCCACAGAGTTTGACTTTCCCACAGAGAGAGAGAGAGAGAGAAAGAGAGGGCAGAGGTCTCTCTCTCTCCCCCTCTCTTTCTCTTCTTGGTCACATGGGCAGCAGAGCTACAACAAGGGATGAACGAATGCAGAGACAAAAGTGTTCATGTTGCTTTAGTTAGTGTGTGTGTGTGTGTGTGTGTGTGTTTCGAAGGAAGCCCAGGAGGGGCGGAGTCAAAAAACATCTTTGAAAGTAGATTGTTAAACAGCACTTTTCAAAATCAAAATAGTAGTGTTCTTTTGAATGCTGGGATTGGGAGACAGACTAAAAAGAGAGCGTGTAAGAGAGGAGAGAGGAGTTGGATGGGAAACATCCTCATTAACTAGAGTTTTCTGAACAGAAAGAAAACTTATTTTGAAGTTTTATTTTGAAGCCTAAGTTGGAAGAAGGGAGAGGGAAACAGAAGAGGAGAAGAGGACCTGGATGGAAAGTGGTCATAGTTAACATGGGTGATGAAAAGAGGAGGAGGAAAAAGAGAAGTGGAGATGAACCTTAATGACACTTCAAAATAAAAGTAAAGCCTGCAGCAGCTTTTCAAACAGAGGTTTTTACTTCGAAGGCTGTGGTGAGATGCTGGAGTTAATTCCCTGTCTGTTTGTTTCTCCTGGTCTGGACAGAGGGCTTTTATTTTGCTATGTTTTTGGAGCCCACCCACCCCCCCTGCACTCCCTCCCTTTCCTTGATGGGGGGGAGGGGGGGGGGGTGGATGCAGGCCGTCCGGTCTGCTCCCACGCCTCATTAGCATATTTAATTAACCTGGACAGGGGGGGGTGACGGCTGAATGAGGAGGTGGGGGTGCAGGGGTGGGGGGGGCAGTGTGTGAAAGTGCCCTCCAACACACACCCATCAGCAGCACCCTTTACCCCCCTGCACCCCTCACCCCTCACACACACCCCCCCACCCCCCTTTTCCCCTGGTTGCCGTGGTTTCAGCCTGATGCTCTTTGTTTTAAGCTGCTGAAGCGAACAGACACAGTGAACAGCATGCAAAACAAGGCTGATAAATGCTGCACTGTGTCTGTGTCTCTCTCTGTGTGTGTGTGTGTGTGTGTGTGTGTGTGTGTGTGTGTGTGTGTGTGTGTGTGTGTGTGGGGGGGGGGGGTTTCTCACTGAAAAAAGTTTATGTTTTTAGAAATGTAATTGTGCAACTGAAGCTCACAGTGACAAGGTCTGAGAGTAACAACTGATCACCTTGTTATAAACCACATGAAGAGAGAAACTTTTTACCTGTTAACTCACTAATGTACAGGAAATCAAGTGCGGAGCAAACAAAGACCTGGTTCAGGTCTGGAGTAGAACTGATCTGGATCTGGAGTCTTTGAGTCCTGACTGGATGTTTTTGGTTGAGTTTTGTCTCTGGTGAAATCAGCTGATTTAACTTCCTCTGCTTTGAGTCAGTGAGTTTTAAATCAGGCACCAAAGCAGAATAAAACTTCACCATAATTTTCTTTCTGGGCAGTTTTTCTTTTCACAAGTTTATTTACATGTTTATTTATCACTTTTTAAAAACAGTTTACAGACCAGTTTTATAGAGAAACAATTTAAACATCAAGAGACTGAGACAACACATCATTAGGTGGCAGTGTTCATTTATTTAAGTCCTCCTAACAGTGACGAAGTGTGTGTGGTTTAATGTTCTCTTGAGTATTTTGTCTCTAGGACTATTTCATTTTATTATTATCATTATTATTTATGAATTTATTTTTGTTTAATTTCCACATCTTTTGAATCTGAGGAAGATCAGAGGTTTTTATCCTCAAATTAAAATTTGAAATAAATAAATATGTCGACCAGAACTGTAAAAGCCTGAATACAAATAATAAACACACAACACACACAACACAACACAACACAACACACACACACAACACACACACACACACACAACACAACACAACAACCACAACACACACACACACACACACACACACAACACAACACACACAACACAACACACACAACACACACAACACAACACAACAACCACAACATACACACACACACACACAACACAACACAACACACACAACACACACAACACAACACACACAACACACACAACACAACACAACAAGCATAACATTGTAGATCCTGAAACCACATCACTTCTTTCAGTGTTAAACCTCGTCTGTTTTTTGCCGCCTTTTCTTCCTGCTTGTTAATCTGACACACACACACACACACACACACACAGTTTACTTAACACTTTCCCATCATGAATGAAACCTCATAAATCCTGTGTTCCTGTTTATTACAGTGTCGTGTGAAAGAACGTAGAGAAAGTTTCAGACGCAGCTCGTCTCCTCTGGCAGTTTGATAACTACATTTTATCATAATTAAAAAGTTTCACTTTACTGGACGTCCCAATAAAACCCAACCTGACTCAGTTCCATCCATCTCAGTCCGGTCCTGAGTCATGGCCCCGGCGGCCGGCTCCGGGGGGGATGATGGGTAATATTTCTTCCACTCCCCGCCTATTTTATCTGCAGCGCGGCCGATCGATGCTCCTGAAGCCGCTAAATCATTTGTAGGAGCGGGAGCTGCATCGGAGCAGAGAGCATGCTGGGAAACAAACAGAGGCAGGCACAGAGAGAAACAGGCTGCGCTCACAAAGCAGAGACGAGGACGCAACACATTTCACAAAGTCTCCTCCGGAGTGACGGTGACGAGCAGAGCAACGGCTTCAGTTTCAGGCTGATTTATTCACATGTGACTCTGTCAGCTGGCTCGGTGCTGTGTGCTGCTCAGACTCACTCAGCCTGATGTGATACTGACTCATCAACATTTCACACCAGACGTGTGGAGACGCCACAGTCTGGAGAAGTTAGTTTTTAAAGGAAATAAATGTAAATACATTTGATTTACTTGACCTCTGCGTCTGTCTGTGGTATGTGTAGCTCTGCATTGCTGTGTGAGTGAGTGTGTCACTAGTTCCTGTTCAGATATTAAGTTTATCTATAAAACTGATGATAAGCTCATAATATATTTGCATTGCAGTAGTTTATATAGTAATAACAATAAATAAGGGTTTACTGAGTGTGTGAAGCTGCATTAAACCAGAATCTGATCGTTAACATCACTGCGTTTGACAGAACTGTTTTACATGAGCACAGAATAAAGTTTACAAACACAAACAAACTCTCTCTCTCTCTCTCTCTCTCTCTCTCTCTCTCTCTCTCACTCTCACACTCCCTCTCTTTCTCTGGGGAGTCAGGTAATTAGTTTCCACTCTCAGGCTACGTCCACACTTCCTACGTTTCTTCCTCTCGTCCACACGACTCTGGAGTTTTTGAGAGAGAAACAGAGAGTTTTGGAAACTCTGCTGACTCCGTTTTATTTTGAAAACTCTGGGGTTGTGTTTTACTTTGAAAACTCTGGGGTATTGTTGTAGTCTGGATGGACAGAAACTGAGACCCTTGTAAATGATGATGTCACACCCACAGTCTCTCCTGATTGGCTCTCATCAGCCTGGACTACCAGTGGTCAATACAACATGATAATGCATCACAGTGTTAATGACATTGTTGTATTTGCTAGCAGCTGTTGCTCACTTACATCCATTCCTTCAGAGGATTTACTGTAACTAACCACCTGCAGAGTAGTCAATTTACTTCCTGTTTACACCGGCCCGCACATGCCCAGTGTATGTGAATGGTCATGTGATGTGTGTTTTCAGGTGTGATAATCTGGATGGAGATTATTTTCGTTGCAAAACACCATTGTTTTTACCTGCCACTAAAGCCACCACAGCATCAGACCCACCTTTAACCCGTGTCGGTCTGTTCAGATAAGCAGCTGACACGGGGTCGACCTGCATCACTCTCAGTGTGGATGTAAACGTTCTTCTTCAGATACTCAATGTTTTATTGTTTCATACTTCAGTGTGTCTGCTGCAGCAGGTAGAGTCTGCTGTGTGTGTGACACCAGGTGAAACCCAAGTCTTGTGGTATGGAGATCAATACAGGCGTCCCACCGCACACACACACACACACACACACACACACACACACACACACACTCACACAAACACACAGAGTGTAGTAGTAGTAGTGTGTTATTGAGCTGCTCTGTGAATCACTCAGCTTCATCTCCTGAAAAACAAGAATGAATGATCCATTTGTTTAACGATAAAGTCTTCAGCCTGAATCACGTCCACTATGTTTTTGTTTTTACAACCTGTAATTGATCAGGTCATGTGATCAGGCCTGAGAAGTCAGTTTACAATTTAAAACAATAAACCAAGGAGCAGAATAAAACAGGAAACAGTCAAAGAAGAGTATAGAAAATGTTCTCAGTAGAGTTCAGACCTTCACCAACACCAGGGTCAAAACCCCTGCACCAGAATGCAGAGGAGAAAATCCTAAATCACAGTAAATGATCCGGATCAGCCCCAGAATGTGACAGGTCCTTCCCTGGTCCATGATCTGTCCCTCCACCAAATAAACGAGTTAAATCGGTTCAGAACGTTTTAAAGTAATCCTGCTGACAAACACACAAACAAACAAACAAACTGAAAATGTGTGTATATAATGACACATCATCACTGAGAGCGTAAATGTCTCTACATTAAATATATTTCTGTAACTGGCTTTGATCTCGCTGGTGTGACTTTAAAACAACATTTGCGAGCTTCTGTGTGTGTGTGTGTGGGTGTGTGGGTGAACAGTGTATTTAACATGTTATCAAGTGTTTTTATTACAGTTGTTGTTTGACTCGTCCTCATACGTGTCTATCTGTTTCTCCCTCCAGAAGCCAGCCAATCAGAGAGCCCCAACCAGGCCAGCGAATCTGATATCAAGGAGCAGCCAGAGAATGGTGAGAGAGAGAGAGAGAGACACACACACACACACACACACTCCTGTAGATGTTGTAATCTATAAACACACATATACACAGTGTAAACACACACACACACTGAGGGTGACCTGCGTTTGACCCTGGTGGTCAGACAGAGAGAGGCTGTGGTTTTATTACAGACACACACACACACACACACACACACTCACACACTCACACACACACCACAGTGGAAGTTGTTTGTCTGGATCAGGGAAGTGTGTGTGACAGATTTTTTAAGTGTATGTGTGTTGATGAATGTCAGAGTGTGTGTATGAGAGAGGATATCCTCTCTGGTTTTATCTGTGTGTGTGTATGTGAGTGTGTGTGTGTGTGTGTGTGTGTGTGTGTGTGTGTGTGTCTACCGGCACGTAGCTGAACCCCAGGGTCAGTGTCTTATACACAACACACACACACACACACACACAGAAACACTCCCAGCTGGCAGTGATTATCCTTGTTGGGAAACAGAAGCTTCCACTTCTCAGCTGTACTTCACTTCCCCACTGATACTTCTACTACAACTACTACTACTGTTACTACTACTACTGATACTACTGTTAGTGCTGCCATGACTACTACTACAGCTACTTTTGCCTTTACTACTGATATTACTGCTCTGGTAGTACTGCTGATACTGTGACTAATAAACCTGACTACTTCTGATCAGGAACATGACTCTGACACATTGAACTAAACTAAACCTGACACAAGCTTCATGATCCAAATAATGAAGTTCCTGGTTCAGTCGTCTTAAATTATTCATCTGATATTAATGAAAGTTAATCTGGGAGAATGCTGCTTCCAAATTCGATTTGATGCGATCCACTAGACAGAAGGCGTCTCACTCTGTTGGACATATTGGGACCAGAAAAATACTTCATCCTGTCGTGGTTGTATGACAATCAAAGACATCAGCAAAGAAATAGTAGAGTACAGTTTCTTATCTTTACTACTGGTACTACTGCTGATACTGTTACTATCATCAATCAATCAATCAATCACTTTATTTGTACAGCACTTTTCATACAAGTTAGTGCAGTTCAAAGAACGTCACAAACTGATGAGCTAAGAAGAAAAGGACAAATTAAGTAAGAAAGCTGACGATGAGATACAATGAAATACATTTAAAAAGCTATGATAACATTAGCAAACAAAAAAAAACAGAAACTTAATAAGAGATAGATAAAGAGCAGATAAAATAGAAATAAAAATACAATTTAGAACATAATTACAATAAAATAAGTGAATAGAATAAAGTGACTAATGACTAAAGATCATTTTTAATTAAAAGCCGAAGAGGAACATTCTGAGTTTATGTTTGAAAATTTCAACACTTCAGCTGCTCTCAGGTCAGACTGTTCCATCGGCTCGCAGCATAAAAGTTAAAAGCCGCCTCACCACAGGTTTTAGTCCTGCACTTCGGAACAACTCACAGACTGTGGGACATGTATGACAGTGCAAGACCATGAAGAGCTTCTCTCCTTCTGGTCGTGGTCAGCACTCGGGCAGCAGAATTGTGAATCAGCTGAAGCTGGTTGATGGATATAAAAGCATGCATCAGTTTTTCTGTGTCAGTCAGAGAGAGAAATCAGAGATCTACTGCTGCTGCTGTTACTAGTAATATGACTTCTGTTACTACTGCTGCGTCTCCTTTTACTGTTTTACTGTTTGACTGTCAATAATAATAATAATAATACTGCTATAATCAATAAAGTTATTTATTTGTAATATCAACCTCTCTGTCACAGGTCACCTGGGTTTTCAGGACAGCTTCGTCACACCTGGAGTCTTCACAGTGGCCGAGCTAGTACGAGTCTCACAGAGTAAGTTCACTCTCTCTCGCTCTCTCTCTCTCTCTCTCTCTCTCTCTCTCTCTCGCTCTCTCTCTCTCTCTCTCTCACTCTCTTTCTCTTGGAAAGAGCGAGGTAGAGCAGTGATTGGATTGCAGATCTGTCATCGATAGTGGATCTAATGTGATTCCTCCAGACCAGAGCAGACGCTGCTCAGCTTAATGAACACACACACACACACACACACACACACACACACACACACACACACACACACACACACACACACACACACAGCACAAAAATGTCCAACATAATGAGTCATGTAATCTGTATCAGATCAATTACTGCAGTTTTAATTTAACTGGATTTACATCATGTTTCTTCCTGGTTTTTCCACTGACACTGATATTAAACATAGTTTTGTTATTTATGACATCATCTGTCATCTGTTACATCATCAGCTTCGACCAATCAGCTACCTTTCTCTCTCTGAAGTCATTTAATAAAAAAGGAAATATCAGAGATAGGGGGCGGAGAAAAAGAGGGAGGGAGGGATGAGATGGACGTGTGATAGACAGAGGGGACAGGAGAGAGAGAGAGAATGAAAGAGAGAACGAGGGACGAACGTGACCTTTAAAAAGTGCCGACATGCAGGAGAGAGAGAGAGAGAGAGTGACAGAGAGCGCAGTGGGATCTATATGAGTCTGTCGATCGGCCACCGCTAACAATAGGCGATGTAAAGTGCCTGTCAGCACACACAGAGACCCCTGATCAAAGAGTCATTGATCACACACACACACACACACACACACACACACACACACACTGCTCACACACTGATCAGATGCATGCCACTGCACTTGCAAACGCTATCTCACATAGTCACTTATTCACACACACACATTCATACTGCAGTAGTGTGTGTGCGTGATTCGCCTGTGTGTGTGTGTGTGTGTGTGTGTGTGTGTGTGTGTGTGTGTGTGTGTGTGTGTGTGTGTGTGTGTGTGTGTGTGTGTGTGTGTGTGTGTGATGAGGGCACCAGGAACACGCACACACTCAGAGGAAGTGGAGTGTCTGAATGATCCACACTGACTGCAGGTCTCCACTAAAGTAAAAGTTCTGACACCACAGTGAAGAAATACTGTTAGTGAAAGTACTGCATTCAGAACTAGTCCAGAAAAGTACAAAAGTACCAGTAGTAAAACTGTTCATCCTGCAGTGAGCCCGGTACTGTCTCCATCACTTTAATGTTGCAGCTGGTGAAGGTGGAGCTCATGTTAATGCTGCTGAGTGTGTTTAGCTGCGTTCAGCTCTCTCTCTGTCTCTGCTCTCCTGAGCTGAGGCTGCTCCTCCACATTCACCTCTGTTTTCTACAAGTTGCGTTCACATCCAGCAGATATGTATTGAAGGAAACGTAATTGCGACCAGATTCTGTTTCCAGTTAACACAGTGAGGAAATGTTGTTAATTAACATATTGTGTGATTGACAAGCTCGGCTCAGTAGCAGGTTTATATAGAGTGTCCTGAATATTTCTGGTTGTTTGTCTCCTCTAGTATCACTGCAGTCATTCTACAGTGTTCTTATTATCTGTATCTGTGGTATTTAATTTGACATTTTCAGCTGTCTTAACTGGGACTGCACAATATGCAAAAAAATCCTATTATGATTATTTTGGCAGATATTATGATATGCAAGTTAAAATTAAAAAAAATTTAAATAGTGATGGTGTGATTTTGTTGATCTTGTATTATATTCCTTTACGTCTGGAGAAAATGATTTGTAGTCCGGGGCGTCTCTGTAGCAACACAACACTGGTGCTAACAATGCACAACAATGTGACATATTTTACTTTTATCAAACAAAGTGCAGCTCCTGTGATTTGGATATTACACTTGGTCATATTGAGATTTGGATTATATTTTCATTGTTGTGCAGTTCTTGTCTTAACACACATCCAGACAGACAGTTTTTTGTAGAACTGGTTTCATACTGGTTTTGAACTGGTCCTTTCTCCAGTGTCAGAACTCTGTAGCTGTAGGTTTGTACCTCTCTAGGTGTGTAGCTCTGTAGGTGTGTATTTCTTTAACTCTGTAGGTGTGTATTTCTTTAACTCTGTAGGTGTGTAACTCTGTAGGTGTGTAGCTCTGTAGGTGTGTATTTCTTTAACTCTGTAGGTGTGTAGCTCTGTAGGTGTGTAGCTCTGTAGGTGTGTAGCTCTGTAGGTGTGTAGCTCTGTAGGTGTGTAACTCTGTAGGTGTGTAGCTCTGTAGGTGTGTATTTCTTTAACTCTGTAGGTGTGTAGCTCTGTAGGTGTGTAGCTCTGTAGGTGTGTAGCTCTGTAGGTGTGTAGCTCTGTAACTCTGCTCTGTTCGGTGCAAAGAGCAAAAACTCTGACTTTTAACTTTCTTCTCTATTTAATATTTTAGCTGTGAGGAAATAAAAAATGTTTCTTTGGTAGTACAGAGCTGAGCTGGTGCAACACACACACACACACACACACACACACACACACACACACACACACACTATATAGGTACAGTATATATTCATATACTCACATACACACACACAGACAGACACAAATGTATTCACAGATGCACACACCCTTTCTCTATTCTTGTGTGTGTGTGTTGTGTGTGTGAGTGTGTGTGTGTGTGTGTGTGTGTCTGTGTGTGTGTGTGTGTGTGTGTGTATTGTGTTGGTCAGCAGATTTGCAGCGATGCGGCTCTGGAGGAATCACTTATAGATTAGAGTGCAGGAGAGTCTACTGTATGTGTGTGTGTGTGTGTGTGTGTGTGTGTGTGACCAGCTAGCCACTCCAGGTTGAAAGTTAAAAGCTAATGAACCTGAATGGTGTGTGTGTGTGTGTGTGTGTGTGTGTGTGTGTGTGTGTGTGTGTGTGTGTGTGCATGTGCATGTTTTCCACAGGTTGTGTATGACAACCAATTAAACATTTTATAAAGTAGTAAAAATCACCTTTACTTTGTATCTATTTAGCGATTTTTATTCTATTTATTTATTTATAAGACCCACAGAGATGGGGTGGGGCTTGGGGTGGGGGGGTGAACAGGGTGTCCTCACATCATGACGGAGGAGGAGGCTGCAGAGTCTGGTAGAGCAGGTCCTGATGCTCCGATGGCTCCTGTCAGATGGTGGGAGGGTGGAGAGGCTGAGGGGGGGTGTGTGGGTGGGGTCAATCACAGTGCTGAAGGCCATGCAGCTGCACCGAGCTTCAGAGAGAAAATTGCTGCGTTCACTGTGTCACCCTCACTCTGGAGCAGCTGGAATCAGAAGATAACTGGCCTGAAAATGACTAAAACAACTACTCAGTTATCAAAATAACTAACAATTAGTTTTTTATCAATCGACTAATCAATTAAAGTGATAGGTGGGGTTATTTGATGTGGGGGGTAGTCATGTATAGAGTGTTACCTGCAGTAGATTTGTTTAGGAGAGGCAGCAGGGAGCGTGGTACACTAGCAGAGTGACACTAGCAATGTTGCTGTGGGCGGGGCCAGAAGAAAAAATGTGTTTTAGACACTTTTATAAGATGCCCACTGAAACAATCCAATATCTGTTTAAATGTGGCTTCATGTAGAATATTTTCTGCACTTTATCAGCTCTTTCTGATTCACTCAGCAGACCTGCAGCTGTGGTATAATATAGTGCGCGCTGTAGATGTGCTTGTGCGTAGGAATACAATATATATAATATATATAATATATCATTTTTATTCTACTTCATCATTCAACGAATCTTAGTGAAAGTGAAGCTCTGAATGTTACCTGACGCTGTGACGCTGGTGGTGGACTGGGGCCGAGCATTCGTCCTCCTCCAGTTACCAACAGTAACAAGTTCTTACTTTAACAATCAGAATCAGAATCTGGTTCATTGCCTAGTAGGTTTTCAACATACGAGCAATTTGCTTCAGCGTTTTGGTTCATAACAATAAGCATAGTATTATATATAATTTGACAATAAAATCAAATAATTACAATAAAAATGTGAAGAACAGATAAATATTTAAACAAAGAACAAGTCATTCCTGCTTCTCTGTGAGTAGCTTCCTGCAAACACATTTTGCAGTTGTTTCACTGACTCTGGGATGTTTAAGCTGCTCCGCCATGTTTGTTGTTTACAGCAGTTTGTTTGTTTACATCATTAGGCTTTCTTTGCTACAGACAGAGACAGAAGGTGAATGAAAAATTTAACAAGGGATTGTTTGGCTGCAGAGTTTAATGAACGAAGAGTATTTTACCACCTTGGATCCAGATCCAGTCTAGCGCTAGATCAGCGCTAGACCAGATCCAGATCAGAGCCAGATAAAAGCCAGATCAGAGCCAGATCAGATCCAGATCAGAGCCAGAACAGAGCCAGATCAGAGCCAGAACAGATCCAGATCAGATCCAGATAAGAGCCAGAACAGATTCAGATCAGAGCCAGATAAGAGCCAGATCAGATCCAGATCGGAGCCAGATAAAAGCCAGAACAGATCCAGATCAGAGCCAGATAAGAGCCAGATCGGATCCAGATCGGAGCCAGATCAGAGCCAGATAAGAACCAGATCAGATCCAGATCGGAGCCAGATAAAAGCCAGAACAGATCCAGATCAGAGTCAGATCAGAGCCAGATCAGATCCAGAACAGATCCAGATCAGAGCCAGATCAGAGCCAGATCAGAGCCAGATAAGAGCCAGAACAGATACAGATCAGAGCCAGATAAGAGCCAGATAAGAGCCAGAACAGATACAGATCAGAGCCAGATAAGAGCCAGAACAGATACAGATCAGAGCCAGATAAAAGCTGGTCCCTGAACCAAAGTCCTGGAGAAATGAAAATGGTGACCTGATGATGGCACTCGATTAAAAATCTGAGTTATTAAACTTCATCCTGTTCGTCCCCGTGTCAATTACACACATGGTGTAACACCTACACCTGTTCTACTCATGTATGTGTTTGTGTGTTTGCAAAGGAGAACGAACTTATTTAAGCGAGTGAACACACACGCACACACACACACACACACACACACACACACACTTAGGGGTCTACAGGGGTGACTGAAGCCTATAGCTTACCAGAAGATGAGAAGTGGTGGGTGGGGGGGGGGAATTGAGGGGGTATTGAACAGAGCACACGCACACTAACACACAAACACACACACGCACACTAATACACACGCACACAGCGGGTGACCTTGGCGTTGTGCAGCCATTACACAATTCACTGGCAGGCCAATCGAATCTCTCTCTGTCGATCAATATCCTATTAAAGCAGCACACAAAGAGAGAGAGAGAGGAGGGGGGAGAGAGGGGGAGAGAGAGAGAGAGAGAGAGAGAGAGAGAGAGAGAGAGAGTATAGGTTAGTGTAGTAGGCCTGTATTAAATGTAATTGGTCAGTTCAGTATATTTGTGCAGACTGGATTCTGACTTCTCCTCCTCAATCATCCCTCTCTCTCTCTCTCTCTCTCTTTCTCTTGCTCTCTCTCTCTCTCTCTTTCTCTCTCTCCAATCTGTCATTAAACTCTCGGTCTTTCACTCCATCTCTTCCTGTCATTCTCTCTCTGATCCTCCCTTTTTTCCTAATATTCCCTCGATGTCCCTTCACCTCTCTCTTTCTCTCTCCACATCCAGCTCTCTCCTCTCTCTGCTCTCTCTCTCGCTCTCATGTACACCGACAGAGTTTTTGTTCCTTCAGTCCACGCTGACTGCGAGTAGATGTCGACACTGTACAGGTGTTTTCAGACAGCGAGCGGCTGCAGGTTGACGTTCTGTATTATGGATCGGGGAGCGGTGACTCTTGTCTGCCATCTTACAGTTTTTCACAGTTGCTAAAACAAATTTCTTGAAACACAGCTGTCAAACTACTTTCACCAAACCTCAGATTCTTCTTGCAAAATCAAACAATCACCTCAAAACAGTTTCAGATCATACATAATGCCGATCAAACTAAAAACACCTCTGATTGTTCATCACACACTACAGAGAACAATAGAAAACACAGTGTTCAGAGCAGGCAGCTGCAGAAAGGTTTATTGTTTATAACAGAGTAAAGGCATTTTCTCTTTTCTAAACAAATATTCACAGCTCAGTAACAGTTACAGTATCACCTACTGTAAGTACTGTAAACAAAGTATTGACTCTCTAGATTCAGCTCTTCCAAACAGTAAAACGTCAGAATGACAAAAGGCAAAAACAACATAAAGACACCACATGGAGACAAGAAAAGCTGTGATTGGTCGGCTTGTGTTTTCTCCAGCAAGTTTTCTTATTTAGAGTGAAAGCAACATGAAGCAGGTTGAAGATACACACATGTGATGAAGCAGATCCACAGTGAATACACAGCCCCATCATCCTTTAGTCAAAACCACCCAACATTTAAAGCTTCCAGGTTCTCACACATCGCAACTGTTCACACTGTTGTTCAGAGACGAAACAAGACGTCATGATGTCACCGTGGACTCTAGGAAACTGTGTTTACCGTTTTCAGATGTTTTATAAACCCAACGAGCAGAATAATCAATTATGAAAATAATCACTGCTGTAAAGCTCCAGCTATAAATCTACAGATGAAAAACATGTATATTCAGAACACATGTACACATGTCTCTGTCTCTCTGAGCCACTTTGATGTTTATAGACACTTGTAACAAGTTCAATCTGCACACACACACACACACACACACACACACGTATACAGTGATGCATGACTGCAGTGCCAGGGGCACACCTTGGCACTGACACAAATTTCATACACACACTCACTTTTCCTCACAGTGTGTCAAGAGAGCTGATATTAGACGCAAGGATTTGGGGATTAAGTTGATATGATGGCATCTGCATCCCACTGCACACACACACACACACACACACACACTCTGAACACACACTCACTGACACACACATCTACAGGGAGCACACACACACACATAAATAGATAAGGAGGCAGATGACCCACTTGGCACCTTCTAGTACCTTAGTCTTGAGGCATTCCCACCCAACACACACGCACACACACACGCACGCACACACGCGCGCACACACACACACACACACACACACACACACACACACAGTATGTGATGCAGGGATGAAAAGATGAATAAAGCTGGAGGCCTGCATGGTTCAGACTCATCCATCCCTCCTTCCTCCTGCCCTCTGTCGCCCCTGGCAACACACACACACACACAGACACAAACACACGCACCTGGTGATGTGCCAACACCATATGGGAAGCCCAGCACAAATGGCACAAATGTGTAGTAATTTCAATAATAATCACAATAATAATCACAATAATAATAATAATAATGATAATAATAATAAATCTGTTACAAAGTGAATTAGTGACGATAAAACATTTCTCTCAATAGAGAGTCACGGTTTGAATCTATAAACATCAGCAGAGGAATCAGATGTTTGTTGAAAAGGTGTTACAGTGATAAACCTTATAAATGACCTGAAACATCTTTAATACAGTGAAGATGAAGCTGCAGCAGAAAAACTGAAAAATCCCAAACTCATCTGCCAGAATATTAACGTCATGTTTCACTGATCCTGGCTTCTTCTACTCTCTGATGCTCTTTGAATTTATTACCTAATTCTACTTGTAAAGCCCAGAGAGGTCTGTCAGAAGGTTATATTCCTGACCATCCCGCCCTCCTGAGATCCTCAGATCTGTCTCCTCCTTGTTCTCAGGTCCAGACTTTGCAGTTAGACCTCCTGGACTCTGGGCCTGACTTACCTGAGGAGAAACTCCATTGCATCTTTTAAATCTCGTTTAAAAACCATCTTTACATCTTTAAACTGCTCTCAGTGAATTATTTATTACAATGTTGGTGTTTTATTTCGTGGGATTTCTATTAATGTGATGTTTTATTCTTCTTCTGTATTCTTATTTGCAACCTGTTCTCATTGTGAAGCTTTGTGAAGTTCCACATGAATTAAGTTTATTATTAGTGTTAATATGAACAGACAACATCCTGATGGTTTATCTGTTCTTAGAGTCTCACCAGTGGAGCTCAAACTCTCAGAGGAAGTGTATTTGTTTGGACCTCCTCAGAGATCAAACGGGTCCGGTGTTGTGCAGTTGTCTGTACCGGTTCAGCCAATCACACCTTTGTAAGTGGGATGAAGAGCGAGGACTTCATCTTGTGTCAGAGGCAGAATCAAAACAAAAACTGGCGGCAAAGGCAGATGAGATGAGATCAGCAGACCGACGGGTTGTTGTGATGTAGTCTGAAGAGCGTCACACAGGCGTCACTGCAGAGCGTCGGGTCGGCTGACCTCCCAACACGCCGCATGACAGTGATGTGCACATCCAGGGAGTGATTGTTGTAATAACTGTGTCCACATCCTGTCAGTGCGTGTTGGTCTGTAGGAGGTTACTGGCCTGAAGGTTGCAGGTCTGTGGACCAGCAGGAGAAACTTGAGTTCTCTTGAGCAGCTGCTCTGGCTATAGGTGTGACTCTTTGGCAAAGTCTCGATTTGATTCTTGATTCAATAAAAAGAAAGAGAAACAGGTGGAGAAAGGTGTAAGAGAGTACACAGCTTTTTATTCCAGTTATTTTGAACAGTTATTTATTAACCTGGAGGATGTTAGAGTCTTCTTCTTCTTCTATGAAAATCAAGTATGTTTAGTTGTTTAGTGACCAACATCACTGGTTAAAAGTTGGGGTGTGTGTTCTGGAGAAGATGGACTCAGATAACTCAAGACTAACAGAGCTTAGTCAGTGTTGATGACAGACTGTCCTGAAGGTGGCGCTACAGGTCACAGTTTGGCTCACGAGTATCCTCAGTAAATCTCATGTTAATCTGATCTGTGCTTGACTTGTTCTGTGCCAGGAGTTTTCAGTCTGACACTGTGGAGCTCGAGCTCTGCTCCTGTAATTGTTCTCAAATTGTCTCCATTTAAAAGCAGTTGAATCAGCTGTGATCGGCTGATGTTTGCAGTATATCATGGATGATCAGACAGATGTCACTGAGGGAAACTTAAAAACAAGAAGATTCTCGGGGAAGTTCTGCAGAGAGACAAAACGTCTTCTCTCTCATTTTAAACGTTTATTTACATTGTGATAATGATATCGTCAGAGTGTGATGTCTCACAGTCTGAAAACCTCTGGACCAACTGCCTGAAAACACACACACACACACACACACACACACTGGGGCTGTTGTTTTGTATTGTCATATATGGGATGTGCATAGTTGTACATCTAAATTAAGGTGTGTGTGTGTGTGTGTGTGTGTGTGTGTGTGTGTGTGTGTGTGTGTGTGTGCGTGCATGCGTACGTGCGTGCGTGCATGCGTTTGTGTTTGTGTGTGTGCATGTGTGTGTGTGTGCGTGCGTATGCGTGTGCGTGTGTGTGTGTGTGTGTGTGTGTGTGTGTGTGTGTGTGTGTGTGCAGCTCTCTCAGGCCAGCACTGTCTCTGCAGGGCAGAGAGAGAGAGTGAGAGAGCGAGCTCACGGTGCTGAGCTCAGCAGAAAACTACCCACCAGGTCCTGTCAGTCCTCCTCCTCCTCCTCCTCCTTTCATCCCATCACGCCATCATGCTCTCTGTCAATAAAGCGATGAAGAGGAGGGTTGGAGGAGGGGAGGGGGGGCTGGAGGCGAGGGGCTAGACGGATGTCCGGGTTTGAAGCAGATTGCTGCCTTTGTTCAGCAGGATTTTCAAATTGAAGCATTTGACAACAAAGAGCCAACTCTTTCTTTCTCTCTCTCTCTCTCTATCTCTGTCTCTCTCTTTCTCTCACCCCTCGCTCTCTCGCTACCTCTCTCCTCTAACAGTGAAAGCCCTCGCAGGCCTTTGTGGAAGAGCTGCTCTCCCCAGAGAGAAGCAGAGGAAGAGAGATAGAAAGATGTGGAGGAGGGTAAATGGCAGAAGATGGACAGATCAGAGAGAGAGAGAGAGAGAGAGAGAGAGAGAAGGAGCACAACTTGTTTTTGCATGTAGATGCTAATGTCATGCACTAACTCATATACACCCATTACACAATGTAGCATCAGGAGCCCTGTGCTAATACTGACCATGTAAACACAGAAGCTCCATATGAGCCTCTGACTGTGTTCTACACTGTAGATGAGGCGGACCAGGCTGGTCCAGGCTGACAGCCAGAGGAGGTGGTGGAGGCCCAGAATATTCTGGAGGGATTATATGTATAAGAACGTGATGATGTCAAGGGACTCAACATGTCTGTCTCTGTCTGTCTCTGTCTCAGCACCCATCGCAGCCGGCACCGGTCCAAACTTCTCATTGGCCGACCTGGACAGCTCCTCCTACTACAGCATGAGTCCAGGAGCCATGAGGAGACCCCTACCCAGCACCTCCTCCTCCAGGTAAACACACACACACTCCCCATATATGCAGTCCACAGTAAATGAGAGCTCATCAGAAACAGGATCATAAATCTGATCACATCCGTTTTGATTTCCCACAATGCAAATCCAGCTGCAGCTGAAGCTCTTCTTCTTCTGCTCTGTCAGATCAGTCTGTTGTTTCACTGATAAGTGTATGATCGTATGTCCTGACCAAGCATCAACCTCTGATGCTGAAACATGAAGCCAAAACCTGTAGTTCCTCTAATGGCCACTAGAGTCTGGCTCCAACAGTGAGTCAGTCTCCATAGACTCCCATGTTAAAATGTCCAACTTTACAGCAGAAATAAACATGTTTACAGCCTGGTACAAAAACTGTTTTGGTCTCTAGAGCTAATTTCCTCCTTCATGACAACTGTTTATATAACTCACCTGTTAACATTTTATTAAAGACTAAAGTTGTGAATAATTTAATGTATGGCCGCTTTGAGTGACAGGGGGGTAAGCATACGCTTACAGCATGCATGCACTGATAACTCAGATCCACCGACGCCCCTCCTCTTTGCCCATTTTTGGATTAATTGGGAGTTAGGGGCGGAGTCAGGTACTGCCAAGATGGTGTTGGTGGAGCAGCTCACTCCAAGCTTCAAAACCGCTCTTCAGAAACCTGTGGGTGACGTCAGAGAGGCTACGTCCATCTTTATTTACAGTCTGTGATTAGAAATCAGGAATTAAAGGAACAGAGACCTGAGCTGGACACACTCACTACATGGGTAGTGTCTTAGACCAGCAGGACCCCTGAAGTCCACATTTTCAAGGAGGACTCAAAGACTACATGAGAACATTAATGTACACATAGTCTGATGTGTTACAGAGTGTGTGTCCTCAGCAATGTTGTTTCATGTTAAGCCTTCACAAGGCGTATACCTACACACACACACACACACACACACACACACACACTCGCTTGCAGGGTTTGCCCTGACCTCTTGTGTTGAATCGATGCAGTCGCAAGAGTCGTCTGTCTGTCTGCTGTGATACCTGCCCTGCAGCACACACACACACACACACACACACACACACACACACACACACAAACACTGAACCACTGACTCAGATTAGTTGAGTGTGTGTGTTTCTGTGTGTGTGTTCTCTGTCTTTTTACACTCCCTCTCTCTCTCCTCTCTGACTCCACACACCTCTCCAGAGACCTCCCACACACACAAACACGCACACACACAAACACACACAGCTGCAGGGCAGTGAGGCAGATCCATATGGAAATCTTTAAGTCTTTACTAATGTCAAAGACTTTTCATTCATACATATACATCTCACTGTACAGGCAGGTCACACACAGACATAAACATACATACACACTCACACAAACTCAAATGCACACATGTCTTAACCTCCTGTTAAACAAACTCATCTGCTGAATGAGATGTTTGGCATGTCAGGGCGTGTGTGTGTGTGTGTGTATGTGTGTGCGTGTGTGTGTGTGTGTGTGTGTGTGTGTCTGTGTGTGTGTGTGTGTGTGTGTGTGTGTGTGTGTGTGTGTGTGTGCGCGCGCAGATGTTGGTAAACACCTCAGACCATCAGACCTTCAGACATGTCAATGACAGTGTCCGGAGGGCAGAGGGTTGTTGACCGCTCTGTCCATCAGGTTTTCTTTATTTCCTTCCTTTATTTCCAGGGTTTCCTGACGTGTTTCAAAGTAAAGATGGACGTCAGCCTGTCTGAAAGAAAGACGAATTCATAACACAACAAAATAAACGACAGAACTTAGAACATAGCAAATGTGGCGTCAAAAACAGGCTGTGTTAGGGTCTGGGTGGTTTAAAACTTAACAAGGTAATGCTACATAATTGAAGCCTGATTTTGCTGATGAGTTTAGTTCCTGGTTACAGGTGTTACAGGTGAACTCCAAACACAACTGCCTCACACTGCTGTTCTTCTACCATCTCTACTAACGATGCTGCTCTGTCTCTCCTGTGTGTGTGTGTGTGTGTGTGTGTGTGTGTGTGTGTGTGTGTGTGTGTGTGTGTGTGTGTCCAGCTCTGCCAAGAGGATAAAGTGTATGGAGGAGGACGTGGACAGTCCAGGAGAGGAGTCCTACTACCCGGGTCAGGGTCGGTCTCCGGGCAGCGGCAGCCAGGCCAGCAGCTGGCACGACGTGGAGCCAGGTAGGAACCACACCCCAAACCCCCACCCTCCTCTTAACCTCTCCCACCCTCCTTACCGCCACCAATACCAGACCTAATACCCCCCTCCTCCTCCTCCTCCTCCACCATACACACACACTTCATACACATCCCAACTTTAACCTGCCGCTCGGACAGAGCGATGCTTCCATGTGACAGTGTGTAGTGATGCTTTCAGCATGTGGGGGAGTGTGTGTGTGTGTGTGTGAGAGAGAGAAAGAGAGAGAGAGAGAGAGAGAGAGAGAGAGAGAGAGGAGGCTGACATGTTAGTATGTAAACAACATAAACACACTGTATGTTTGTGAGACTGTGTGTGTGTGTGTACCTGTGTATTCAACTACAAAAGAGGGGCTAGAAACACAAGTAGTGTCTTGGTAATTGTGTGTGTGTGTGTGTGTGTGTGTGTGTGTGTGTGTGTGTGTGGGGTCAGGTGTGTTTTGTCTCTATAGCACAGCCACAAAACTTCGCTCTCTGTGATTGGCTGGAAGTTTTCTGTTAAAATCATACAGATACATTAATTTACATTTTGTTTCTTAAATGAATTATTAATTAGTGGCCAAGGAAATTTATTTACCTACAACAGCAGAGAAAACATAATTTAAACATAATTTCCCCTGTTGTTAATCTACATGTCCTCCATGTTTACCTGGTGTCTATATAAACTCAGTCTAATGTCCATTTCCACAGCAGAGATCCGTCCAAGCTCACCACTCTGAAACTCATCACTTCCTGCACAGATATCAGGGATCCCGCACTTGTTTTGCGTGTGTTGAGAAAAATAAGTGGGAAGTGTTTGAGTTTCATTGATGGAAACTTAACAACAGTTAGTGGTGTCGCAGTTGCAGTAAACCAGAGGAGGTTCTGCACTGATGGAAGCAGAGCTGTGGAAATGGACGTTACTCCTCGTCCGTCTACGAGAGGCCGGCGGTGTTTGCTCAAGCTGACTGGATGTTATTTGAGACCATTATTTGAATACAGCTGACTTTCATTTGAATTGAAAATAATCAAATTACCACACAGCAGAGCTGGAGTAATGTAAGAACCACTGTACACACGGCTTAGAGAACGGGGGGGGGGGGGTCTGTGGGGCCCAGCAGCTCAGGTGAGCCCCAGGTTCAACTTGCAGGTTAATCCGGGCATGAATGTTGCTGTGGGTGGGATCAGACTATTTCCCGGTCCTGACTTTCGGCTCTGATCACATCTGGTGAACAGGCTCTGCTCTCTGCAGCTCATTCACTCACATTAAAGTCTCAGCTTTAATGTGAGCAGGTTCACATCAGTGTGGGAGATAGAGCTCTGTAACACATGCTGATCAAAGTTCAGGTTCAGAAGTCAGAAACACGAAGTCAGACTAAATCCTCTGTGATCAGTGACTGTGTCCCGGTTCAGGGGACGTCATAGACCATGAAGGCCGAACTGAAATGAGACGGTCTGGTCTTCGTCTCATTTCGCCACCAGCTGTCCCCGCCCTTACACCGGGAACACACTTCCTGCGATGCGTGAGCGTGGCGGCTGACGTCACTGAAGTGCTGCGGAGAATCACGTGGGAGTGTTCACACCGGCTGTGTCTGTGCTGCTGCAGCCATATCTACATAGAGTTTGCAGGGCACTGAATGATGGATTTCTCTCCGATTTATCTTTGACAGAAACCATCAGTAAAATGCCTCCACATGCAGCTGTGGTTTAAAAAATATATATTTATGATATTTATGAGACAAAATTGCAGAGGTTCAAAAGTAATTGGACACTTGTCTACTAAATGTTTGTGTTGTTTCAACATTACCTCATGTTTCTGACTTCTGAACCTGAACTTTGATCAGCATGTGTTACAGAGCTCTATCTCCCACACAGGTCTTTATACACTGATGGGAACCTGCTCACTTTAAAGCTGAGACACGTTATGATCTGGACTGATGTTCAACCTGTCTCACACACACACACACACACACACAAACTCTGACATAAATACTTTATTGTTGAGGTTCTGCCTCCATCTCTCTCTCTCTCTCAGTCCGTATATTCATGCTGCTTTTCTTTTTCTTTCCTCTTTTCGTTTCTTTTCTTTCTTTCCTCCGTCTTGCGTTGGAAAGCTGGATATAAGCTGCGTGGCTCTCTAGCTAGCTCGTTCATCTCCCGACAAGGTAAAGACTGTAACACGCCTTTTTATTTCCTGTCTACGTGTCTGTCAAACCGTTACCTCCTCCTCCACCCTCCACCTCCTCCTCCTCCTCCTCCTCTTCCTCTCCCCCTCTCCTCCTCCTCTCCACCTCCTCCTGATGGGTAGATGATACCTGGACTGTCTTGGTTTGTCGTTTGGTGTCGTGACGTGTCTGGTTCAGTCTGGTGGATGTTTGTTTCTCCTCCTGCCGAGTTCCTCCCTCCTCTGTTTCTTCCTCCTCTTCTCCTCCTCCTCTCATCACCTCAACCTCCCCCCCTCACCCGCTCTGTCCAAGCATCCTCCTCCTCTCTCCTCTCATCCCCTCACCTCTCCTCTCTCTTGTCTCCTCCTTCACTCGTACCTTGTTTCCCTCTCCCTCTTTTCATTTTTCTGTCCTTCTCTCTTCTTGACTTTCCTCTCTCCTCCTCTCAGCTAATGTTCTTTCCTCTCCTCTTCTCTGTTATCTCCTCCTCTCCTGTCTTGTTTTCTCTCCTTCTGTGACCTTCTTCCCTCCTCCTTTCCTCTTCTTCCGTCATCTCTTCTCTTTTCATTTCCATCTTTACACCCTCCTCCTTTCTCCTCCCATCCCATTTATCTTCTTCTTTCTTTTGTTCATCTCCCTATCTCTCCTCCCCGTTTTTCTTTCCTCTTTTACACCTTCACTCTTTTCCTTTCACCTCACCTCTTTTTCATCCCTCCTCTCTTGTTTCTGCCAATTCTGTCCTTTCACTTCCTTTCACTTCCTTTTTCTTTCCTATTGTCCTCTCTTGTCTCCTTCTTTCCTTTCCTACCTTTTTTCTTTCCTTTGTTTTCCTTGCTTTACTTTCTTTTCCTTTCCTTTCCTCTTGTCTCTTTTGTTCCTTTCCTTTCTTCCTCTCTTGTCTCCTTCATTCCTTTCCCTTTTCACTTCCTGTCTTTGTCTTTCCTTCCTCTACCTTCCTTTTTCATTTCTTCCATCTTCTCTTCTCTCCTTCTTTCCATTATGTTTACTTCTCTTTTCCTTTCCCTTCCTTTCTTCTGGTCTCCTTAATTCCTTTCCTTTTCCTTCTCTTTCATCCTTTTTTTTCCTCTTCTCTCCTCCTCCTCTCCATGTTTACTGTCTGAGTTTCGGTCTGGAGGCACCTATGGGTGCAGCACCCATCACACCCCCTCCTCCCCCACCATACCCCACCCACCCAGCAGCATGCTGATGACATCATCATGGCTATTTATTTATTGGTTGGACGTCTGCGAGGTAAAAAAACAACAACTGCAGGACAGACTGAAATACTGTGCATGATACAGTGTGTGTGTGTGTGTGTGTGTGTGTGTGTGTGTGTGTGTGTGTGTGTGTGTGTGTGTGTGTGTGTGTGTGTGTGTGTGTGTGTGTGTAAATGTATTTGTGTGTGTGCGTAAATCGCAATTAGCTGTGTATTTGCCGGCTACACACACACACACACACACACACACACACACACACACACACATTCCTTTAAGACAGTCGTTCCCACTCCCACCCCATGTCCATATAAACCTACAAATGTGTGTGTGTGTGTGTGTGTGTGTGTGTGTGTGTGTGTGTGTGTGTGTGTGTGTGTGTGTGTGTGATATCCTCTGTCTGATAACAACAGAGAAAGTAGGGAGGAGGAAGAGGAGGGATGAAATAGTGAAGAAGGGAGAGGAAGGATAGACATTAAGGAAGAAGGAAGGAAAGATGAGAGAGGTTAAATGGACGGATAGATAGACAGACAGACGGACGGACAGACAGACAGATAGACAGACAGACAGATAGACAGACATAGATAGATAGATAGATAGATAGATAGATAGATAGATAGATAGATAGATAGATAGATAGATAGATAGATAGATAGATAGATAGATAGATAGAGGTGTAAACAGGGTGAGGAAGGAGAAAGTGCTGAGCAGACTGCCTTGATTCCACCTGACAAAACCTCTTCAATTGTTCATCACTCACACACACACACACACACACACACACACACACACAGCCTTCCTCCTCGCTCTCCTCCTCCTCCTCCTGCTGCTCCTCCGTCCCTCACTAAGTTCATCACAAACACTCAGAGTCCACGTCGTCCTCAGATCGCAGGATTTGATCAGAAGTCTGTCTCATCCAACAGACGTGAAGAGACAGTTAACAAATTCATCAGCAGAAACTCTGTCACATTTATTTCTATTCACCTATTATCTAATATAACAAAGTCACAAGAAGAACACCCTCGGGTTATTCCAGTAAAGTTTTAGGTTAAAGGGTTTAAAGTTTTTTTTTTAATCAGCTGAGAGGACTGATTTATATTTTTGACATATATTTTATATTTTTAATGTTCTATATTTAATTAATACATACATTTGAAATGAATATATACATTAAATATATAATATAAATATATATTTTTGAAAGATCTGTCGTTTTTCATAAAAACTAAATGATTTTCTATTTAAATTTATTTAGTAGTTATAAAATTATATTCTGTGATTATCTGTCCTAGATTTTTTAATTATATAATTAATTAATTATACATTATTTATAATATTTTTGTAGCAGAAATTCCAAAAAAAAAGTAATTATTTTATCTTATTTTTATTACAAAACTAATGTTCAGGCCTTTTATTTATTTATTCATTTATTTATTGTGTTTTTATACAACAATATTTTGACAGTTTTGTAAATATTAAGAATAAAAAACAATAAAACTTTATGATCAAGTTAAATAGGACAGGAAACACTGAGTTCTCCCTGTGACGCCCTCCAACCCCATGCCTCGAGTCTGTTGGCCCCTCCCTCCCTTATTTTCAGACCCCGCCCATACTGATCCCTCACCCCCAACCCCACCCCCCCACCCCCTCCCATATCCCCTCCTCCCATTGGAGCCGCATTAAAAATGTGAAAACAAGCAGAAACAAACGCTGCCATGACCCGCTCCTCATCCTCATCATCATCATGGTTCTTGGCAGGGATGCCGTCGCCCGCTGGCGCTCTAAAGAAGTCAGAGAAGTCTGGTTTCTGCGGCGCCGTGCCTTCACCGAGCGGTGCCTCCTCCGCCTCCACCTCCTCCTCTTCTTCTTCCTCCTCTTCCCCCCGAACGGCTTTCACACACCATCACCGGCCCGTCATACTGGGCCTCGAGGTGAGGTCCCAACAGTTCAACCCCAACAAAACCCACCCCACCCCCCCCACTCCACCTCCCCCCACCTCCCTCACTTCTCCCCTCTCACACACACTCACACACCTCCTCACCCCTCCCTCCCCTGTAAGTCACTGTGGGTTTTGTCAGGAGGAGGCGCAGGAGCAGATCAGGAGGACGTACCTGTAGAGACACACACCTGCAGGCTTTAGGCAGTGTTGTGCATGTGGGTGTGTGTGTGTGTGTGTGTGTGTGTGTGTGTGTGTGTGTGTGTGTGTGTGTGTGTGTGTGTGTGTGTGTGTGTTCCTCATGCCCCGCCCACTCCTAACCTCCTTTTTCCTCCTCTTGTCACTGTTTTTATCCTCTGATTGATTAAAGGGATAAATGACAACACAGAAACACTTCCTGCCTGCTACTGTGTGTGTGTGTGCGTGCGTGCATGCGTGTGTGTGTGTGTGTGAATGTATAGTAAAAACAAATGATTGTAAACAGTAGGTTGAACGGTAAAGACCATATTCATCCCTCAGTTCTTGGTTGTCTGAGTGTCCTTAAACACACTTCACGATATCACTATTTCATGAGGTGTGTATACCGTTAGTGTTTGTCGTGTGGATCTCGGACCATGACGTCCACATCATACTAAGCTCTGATTAGCTGAGCTGTTCCTTTCAAACAGTGAAATAACCAACGAACACCAGATGTTTAAATCCAGATGTTTGACAACTCAAGGGTTTGGACCCGGATCAGCCCCTCAGGACGAGTATTCATGATTCAGTTGTGATGTTTGAGTGTGTAGCAGGACACTGAGCTCATGGCCAGTCACTGTTTCCTCACTTAAACCTCATTACTGCTGTGCACAGGTATCATAAAAAATGATAAAATATTGTTGATGAACATGAGGTGGGACTTTGCAGAAATGTTCTGTAGTTTCTTTAAACTCAGTTGCAGTTAGAACAAGTTTTAAGGTGCTAAATGTCAGTAAATAGATATGATATGATATGATATGATATATAATATAATATAATATAATATAATATAATGGCTCCATCCATCTAACCTCACTCATCATGCAACAATAATGTAATGAACATAAGACCCAAATCCTACAGTCCTCCCAGTCCTCCTAAAACTCAGGACCACAGTCACAGAATCAAAGCAGGAGGATTTAGCTCAGACAAGGACCCAAGTGGACCTGTGAAGACCAGAACTTATCTCAGGGCACTTTTCATTTACTGCAGGTCTAGACCGTCTCCTTATAATTACAGAGAGCAACATTCCCACCATGAGCAGCAGCTGGAGACAGTGGAGACGAAAGCTCCCTTTAACAGGTAGAAACCTTAGAACCAGGCTCAGGGTGGGAGGGGCATCTGCCTTGACACGTTGGGGGGGGGGGTTGTGAGACATTGCTTGGGCTCTTGTTTGTGAGACATTGTTCAGTGCTGAATGTTTTCCAGCGCTGTGGAGGAGAGTCCTGCTCATGTTGGAGCAGATTAGAGAATTGAAAATCAAATTATTCTTCTTATATATCCTCGTCGGTGACGCTGCGTTAGATCTGGATCTGGATCAGGATCAGTCCCCCTCCATGTTAGACGTTCTTCAGACTCCTCCTGGTGTCCTCCTTCACATCTCCATCGTCCTCACCTTCATCTTTATCCTCTCCTCACAGTGATGGGTTATCTCCTCCTTCTCCTCCTCTCCTCTCCTCCTTCTTCCTCTCTCATCACCCTCTCAGCTGTCACTTCCTTCTTTTTCGGTCAGAATT
>NW_019174574.1:3317397-3327410 GCF_002260705.1 Seriola dumerili | reverse complement strand
CTCTCCTCCTCCTCCATCCCCTCCCTCCTCCCCTCTTCGAATTTCTCCCATGCCAAATTTCCACAAGAAGATATTTGCTATCAATGTGGGGAATTGAATAAACGATAAGAAGGAGGAGAAGAATCAAAATGGCAGAGCTCCTGAAGGACGGAGAGATGGAGATGGGAAGATTTGTGATGAAGAGTAGGAGGGGGGGGGGGGTGGGGGGGGTGAAATTCTGACCGAAAAAGAAGAAGTTGAATTCAGCTGAGAGGTGATTGTAGAGAGGAAGGAAGGGGAGAGGAGAGAGGAGAAGGAGGATAACCCGCATCAATTGTGTAGGAAGAGATAAAGATGAAGGTTGAGGCGATGAGGAGATCTCAGAGGGGGAGGGGGGGGGGCGTCTGAGCAGTGAAGCGAGGCAATTTGCAAAGTGGAACTAATCCCAGCCCTTTCTTCTGTGTTCGACATGCAGGCCGCCGGTCCTCAATACCACACACACACACACACACACACACACACACACACACACACACACACACACACACACACACACACACACACACTGTTGTTTAAGGAGGAAGACTGAGACATTTTGGAAAGTCCTTCTGTTTGCTGTTTTGCCTGAAGACAGACGAGCAGATCAATATTAATTTTGTCTCTCTTCGTTCAGAGGACGGATCTTTACAACACACACATCATCAGTGTGTTTGTCAGTGTTGAGGTGTGATGGACACAGCAGCCTGTAGAAGGCGCTACAACCTCTCTCACTCTGTTCAAATTGAACCGAATTAAAGGCCTTGAAATGTTTTGTTAGTTCATTTAACAGCATCCGGAACATGTAGAACTGTGCTTCAGTACAAAGACAAGTATTTTCCATTTCATGCATCTTTATACGTTTGTCGAGCAGCTGTAGTTCAGATTTAATATCCTTCCTGTCCAGTGAAAACCATGTATCTCCAAATTTAGCAGTTTTGGATTTGAATTTTATTGATGAACTGGGGATGAAGTGATGAAGTGTCTCCTCCTTCTAAAGATTAATAAACTGTTCACGAATCCTCTCAGATCAGGAAACTGCATCGTCACAAAGATGAAATATATTCTCTATACCGACCCCTGGTTTTCACTGGACATGACAAACATATGATGATCTAAGAGAATAACAATCATCTTCTCCAGACGTAAAGGGACATGATTTTTAGGTACAAGACCAACAAAAATCACACCATCATTATTTTTAGATTTTTTTCACTGAAAATTAAAAACTGACCATTCCGGGGCGTCGAGTGGTGCCNCTCCTACTCTTCATCCAAATCTTCCCATCTCCATCTCTCCGTCCTTCAGGAGCTCTGCCATTTTGATTCTTCTCCTCCTTCTTATCGTTTATCAATCCCCACCAATTGATAGCAAATATCTTCTTCGTGGAAAAGTTGGCAGGGGAGAAATGAAGAGGGGAGGAGGGAGGAGATGGAGGAGGAGGAGGAGGGGGAGGGGGAGGGNTGTTCAAATTGAACCGAATTAAAGGCCTTGAAATGTTTTGTTAGTTCATTTAACAGCATCCGGAACATGTAGAACTGTGCTTCAGTACAAAGACAAGTATTTTCCATTTCATGCATCTTTATACGTTTGTCGAGCAGCTGTAGTTCAGATTTAATATCCTTCCTGTCCAGTGAAAACCATGTATCTCCAAATTTAGCAGTTTTGGATTTGAATTTTATTGATGAACTGGGGATGAAGTGATGAAGTGTCTCCTCCTTCTAAAGATTAATAAACTGTTCACGAATCCTCTCAGATCAGGAAACTGCATCGTCACAAAGATGAAATATATTCTCTATACCGACCCCTGGTTTTCACTGGACATGACAAACATATGATGATCTAAGAGAATAACAATCATCTTCTCCAGACGTAAAGGGACATGATTTTTAGGTACAAGACCAACAAAAATCACACCATCATCATTTTTAGATTTTTTTCACTGAAAATTAAAAACTGACCATTCCGGGGCGTCGAGTGGTGCCGTTGGTTGAGCATCCGCCCCATGTGCAGAGGCTAAGGTCCTCGCTGCAGTCGGCCCCGGTTCGAGCCCCGCATCAGACGGCCCTTTTCTGCGTGTCATTCCCCCTCTCTCTGCCTCCCCATTTCCTGTCTCTCTACTGTACTATCAAATAAAGGCATAAAAGGCCCAAAAAAATAATTTTAAAAAAACAAACAAAAAACTGACCATTCCAACTCAAATCACAATATCTGCCAGAATGATCGCAGTATGATGTTTTTGCGTATCATCCAACAATACATATTACATACGTATCCAAAAACAAGTGCCTTTGTCCAAATTTGTATGATTCAGACTACAGAGCACAGTGAGAGATCAGGGAGGCAGTGGGGTGAGGATCTGACAGCAGAGGTTCTCTTTCTTTCTCAGAGTTAAAGGAGCAGATGGAAACCTCTCTTATATCTGCATTAAATACAGAACCAAACCCAGTTAGCCTAGCTTAGCATAAAGAGTGGAAGCAGGGGGAAACAGCTACGGCTCTGTCCAAAACTACAGCTACTGACTCCTACAGAGCTTCACTGACTCAGACGCTGTGACTGGCTTGTGTGTTTGTTACTGTTCAAAACTGTGAGAAGTTGTGTATCATGAAAAATACAACACATTTTATTCATATACCTCAAGCTGTGGTTGACCACTTCTGAACACACACACACACACACACACACACGCACACGCACACACACACGCACACAGACACACACACTCAGGTGGTTGTGCATGCCTGCACAGTGAGTGAGATCATTTCTGTTAATGTACATACACAGTGTCCTATTGTGTGCGTGTGTGTGTGCGTGTGTGTGTGTGCGTGTGTGTGTGTGTGTGTGTGTGTGTGTGTGAGAGAGAGAGAGAGAGAGAGGGAGAGTGAAAGAGAGAAAGAGGGCAGAGAAAGCCATCCATCCAATGATTACTGTAAATACATTGGCCGCAGGGTACACACACACACACACACACACACACACAGTGGGTCAGTGTGTATTGTCAGAGTGATAAATCACAGCAGACTTTAAGTGAATTAGTGCAGCAGCTTTAACTCTCCATCCATCCCTCTCTCTCTTTTCTTCTCTCTCTTTACATTTAAATGTCTCTCTCTCTCTCTCTCTCTCTCTCTCTCTCTCTTTCTCTGTCGCTATCATTTCTAATGTCTCTCTATCTATGTCTGTCTCGCTCTCTCTCTGCCCTCCGTTACATCTCTCTCTTCTTCTCTCTTCTCTCCCCTTGCTTGGAGCTCTATACATCACAGTCCTTAACGAGGCCTTGTCCACTAGCGAGCAATCAGAGAATATTAGACCAATTAGAGCCTTAATTAGATTAGAGGAGAGGAGAGGAGAGGAAACAAGGAGAGGAGAGAGGGAAAGGATGAAACAAGTAAGGAAATAAGAAGGAAATGAGGAGAGGAAACATGAGAAAAAAGGAGAGGAGGAAAAAAGAAAGGAGGATACAAGCAATGAGAAGAGGAAGGAAAGGAAGAAGAAGAGTAGACGAGAAACGAGGGAAGGAAACAAGAGGAAACAAGAGTAGAGGACGTGAGGGGAAAGGAAAAGAGAGAAGGAAACAAAAATAGAGGAGGATACAAGAACAAACAAGAAAAGAGGAGCTACATGAGCGATGTCCATTGACCTCCACCCTCTTGTTTTGATTGACAGCTGGTGTGAGAAGTGCGTTATGATCTGATGTCATTGTTTCATCTGCTCTGCTGTGTGTCTGTCATCATGTATTTGCATATTAAGCCACGCCTCCTCCACCTCCTCCTCCTCCTCCTTTCTCTCCCTTCTTTCAATCAACTCTCTCCCTCACTCTCCCACCTCTCCTTTCTCTGAATAATTTTCTCTCTGTTTCTCTCCCTTCCCCTTTCCTCACCCCCCCCTCTCCGCTGCCCCCGCCACAGCGAGCCCCCACGCTCCCCCCTCCAGCCTCCACTTCTCCTCCTCCCCCATCCTGCAGCAGCCCGGCTCCTACTTCTCCCACCCGGCCATCAGGTATCACCCGCAGGAGACGCTCAAGGAGTTCGTCCAACTGGTCTGTCCTGACTCCGCCCAGCAGGCCGGACAGGTGGGCTTCCTCAACGTAAGCACAGACACACACACACACACACACACACACGCACGCACACACACACACGGTATATGTATAAATACACAGAGGTACAGACTCATGTGAGCTGGGTTTTCCAGCCTCTGCAAAGGTGGGATCAGTCGCAGGAAACACTGCAGTGTGTGTGTGTGTGTGTGTGTGTGTGTGTGTGTGTGTGTGTGTGTGTGTGTGTGTGGCCTTCTGTCTGCAGTGAGATAGTTGATATATCTGTGTCTAGACACTGAATCAATACACCGTCCACCACCCCTACCACACACTCACACACACTCACACACACACACACACAGACACACACACACACACACACACACACACACACACACAGTCTGTTTTTGCCTGCATAGTAAAAAGTGGACTCGAGTGCTAAAACACATCATCGTGTCTTGATACATGTAAACAACAGACCAGTCAGAAGGTTTCTCTCCAGTGTTCCCAGTTCAGTGACTCTCTCTCTGGATTTCACCATTTTTTAAAAACCTGTTAGTGTCTTGAACGTCTCTGAAAAGATCCAAGTGGCACATCTGTGGATTTAGTAGCAGTGATAAACACAGTTCATATCATCATGGCAGGTCATCAACGCTGGACATGTGACAGAGACCTTACTGAGACCAGTGCTCCTCCTGTAAGAACCAGTCATTCACTGGTTTGTTCATCAAAGACATGAACAAGGGATTTCAGATAAACCAAATGCAGGACTGGTCCAGACCTGTCGACCGAGTCACTTCTGCACTGGTGTAAAAACACCTGATTATAATGTCTTGATCTGAATGAATTTGGAATTTTAATATCAAATAAAAGAAAAATGAATATTCTCTTCATCGTATTACAATTTAGTGAGAGTTTTTTAGATTTCATGATTTTATCATTATATTTTGGCACAGCGATCTCACTGTCTGCAGGTCTAGGATCACCTGACTGTGTGACATCACCTGCTGGAGGCTGTGAGATCATTCCACTGACTGACTCAGTGTCATGACCAATCCATTTTGGTTACATTTTTGTGAATGAAACTGAGCAGACAGGAAGTCGTACGATGCACTTTTAGGGGAGTTGATTACATTAACTAATAAATCTCACAAACCCTGACCTGAGACATTCAGGATACAAATATGAAAATATTCTCACATGAGAGTTTGTCGTTGCTTCGTGTTTGCACTGAAGTTGTACAGTCTCGTGTTTCCAGGGTTTGAGCTCTCGTGACCTCAGTGGCTGGAATCTGTAATTTATGTATGAAAGCAGTGGAATCAGTCTGTGGTTTGTTGATGTCAGTTTAGTGTAGTTCATCTGCTGCTGTTCTTCGTTTGACAGCATCATCTGATCAGCAGTGATGGAACACAATAATAAAATCCTCTACTGTATATTACAGTATAATTCTTTTAGTCCAGAGAGTGGATCATCAATATATAATTCATCATGTTTGTTTTACTGACTAACTGCAAACGTAGCTCAAGCTGCAGAAGTCCCTGATCACATGACAGAAACCTGGATCAGGTGTTAATGACAAGTGGGAAAAAGGAATGAATGAAGTTATATATGAGAACACTCAGGTTTCTCAGATCCAGAATAAAGTTGAATCCAGGTGTCTGGAGCCAGAACAACAGTAATCCGGTTCAGGACCATTTGATCTATAGCGTGGGAGAGAAAAGCTCCAGGAAGTGGCTGTGTGCCATTTTTTCATGGAGGTGGGGGCGTTAACCAGACGCAGAAATAACTAGTTAGTCCTCATCTTTACAGGTTTTTCTTTTGTAAAGGTGAAAAGTGTTTGAAAACACTTCCAGTAAAGAATAAATCCCACCTTTCTGTTGCTCGTCCGACTCATTCTGGTTCACGAAGCAGCATGGAGCTCATCACTGCCCCCTGAGGCCGGAGGTCCACTGGTACGAGACACACGAGAGGCAACGATGAGCTCATTACACACTGACAAACAAACATCACAGGGCAACAAGGGAGTGATGTGTTTGCTGTTTATTAGAAAAGGTGTGAGAGTAGAATACACAGCTCTGAACAGGTGTATGAATAAAGACAGTATTTACCTGTAAATGTGGAGAGCAGAGTGAAGAGGGAAAGACAGAAGAGACAGGAGGAGGCAGAGAGGTGAGGCGAGGTACTGTGGTATTATGCTTATAGATTAGCAGGATAAAATGCGAGCAGCAGCAGAATTCTTTATGACCAGCCAGGAACACTGCTGACACACACACACACACACACACACACACACTCTCTCTCACACACACACACTCACACACACACTCAAAGGAGAACAGAGTGGAGCTGTTACAGGTTAACCATGTGACCGACCTGTTGATGTTTTTCTGTATAAAAGATTGTTGTTGTTTATATTTGTATTTAATGCTTTTTAACCTTTTTCCCCCCCCCCCCCCCCCTCTCATCCCCTGCGTCTTCAGCCTAATGGTAGCTCCCAGGGAAAGGTCCACAACCCTTTCCTGCCGACGCCCATGCTGCCTCCCCCTCCGCCTCCCCCGATGGCCCGTCCCGTCCCACTGCCCGTTGACGCCAAGCCGCCCTCCACCTCCTCCACTGAGGGGGGAGGCAACTCGCCCACCTCGCCCAGTGAGTGCACACAGGACCAATTATCACATTAAAGAAGTATTTAGAGCATGTTTTCCCGGAGGCCGATACGCCTCCACAACAAAAGACCAGATAAATATTTGAATTATGAAACTAATATTTACTTCAAATGTAAAGAAACGCTTGATAATCTGTGAGGAGAGACTCGTATTGTGTTTGGATCATGTTTCACTTCAGGGTTTAGTGATGACTTCGTCATTTGGCAAAAACACACACAGCTGGTGCCAAAATATTTAATCCCACTTCCCCTCATCAACACGTGAACATATATATATTTAATGCTGTTGTTTTTAAAGCAGTGTGTTGTTCAGATTTACTTCATATCTAGAAGGAAATAAATCTTTGTCATCACTCTGACCTACATCTTCTAAATAAAGCTCTTCAAAACTTTATTAATCCGTCAGAGCTGTGAATGACACTGTTGATCCAAAGTTAATGACACAGGCAGCCCTGAAGTAGATTTTAGTCTTTTTTTGATGGTTCCACACTAACAGTTTCCCTTTGTTTCTAGTCCTTGTGCTAAGCTAGGCTAAACATCGTTTCACAAAGATACCTTAGTCCTGTCTAAAGTATCTGGACTAAGGAGGGAGTGGCTGGATCTGAAACGACAGGAGAGAGAGCATGAATGAATGAATGACATACAGTAGATAGAAAACACAGGAGTAAAGGAATAATCTCTTTATGTGTGTGTGTTGTGCAGCTTACTCTACCCCCACTACATCTCCAGCCCAGCGGTTCGTCAGCGTCGGACCCAGAGACCCCGGCTTTAACATCCCTCAGCAACCACAGGTAACACACACCTGAGTCTAGATGGGGTGTAGACTCCCTCCACTGTGCTCTTTTCTTTTGTTTTGGGCCCTTAGTTCTGATTTAGTTCATCTTAAATCAGCTTTATACTCCGATGTCAGACTGAGGGCGATGGTGTCTGATAATCTAACTTCACGAAAATCGATGATACAACATTCACACCCACTTCACACTGTGATTGGTTAGGTGTGCAGAGGTGAGAAAGGAGCCAAGAACTTGTTTTTTTTTATTTGTTACATGACTTTCTGTCACTTTTCATGATGGCAACACTATGAACATCTTCTAGGAGAGACCATGTGAAAATGTGCATCATTAGTGACCTGAATCATCGCGCTCTTTTGCTCTCCTTCAGCCAGAGGAGTGGAGGCTGTAACAGCAGCTCATTAACACCTGCACTATCACATAATGTGGGAATGTTCAGTTGTCCACAAACTACTGGCCATGTAGTGTCTTTTCTGCCACATCCACTTGCCAAAGGAACAAAGGTCGTTTGCGTTTAACCCATCGCTGAATAGTTGCTAACAGAGCCTGAAGCATCACTGTTTCCATGGTTACCAAAGCTTTAATTTACCCTGAGCCCTGATTAAGAGGAAGAGGTGAAACTGTTGACCAGAGCGATGACTGAGGTGACTGTTAATGATTTTAACAGAGCTGACAGCCAATCAGAGAGCGGCCTCGGTTAAAATGCTTGTAAACAAAGACGGGGGGAGAAAGCCGCACTTCACTTCAGGCCTGTAACGTTTACTATAGAGCAGGTGGTCAGTGAATGCAACATCCACGTTTAACAGAATACTGTTCAGTGTGTGTGCCCAGCTCAGGGTCTGTTTGCCAACTGATTTATGAAGAGTGTAACGATTGGGCAGCCTTGACTTAACTCATCCCACACACACATACACACACACACACACACACACAGTAGTGTAGTGAGATGACACTGAGGTGGGAGTCCTCTTGTTGACAATCGAGACATGTTTGATTGCTTTAGTGTGTGTGTGTGTGTGTGTGTGTGTGTGTGTGTGTGTGTGTGTGTGTGTGTGACACAACAGACACACACCTACAGACAACGACACACACACACACACCACACGCACACACACACAGACACACACACAACACACACACAGAACACACACAGACACACACACACACACACACACACACACCACACAACACACACACACACTAAAGCAATCAAACATTCTCGATTGTCCAACAAGAGGGACTCCACCTCAGTGTCATCTCACTACACTACTGTGTGTGTGTGTGTGTGTGTGTGTATGTGTGTGTGGGATAAGTTAAGTCAAGGCTGCCCAATCGTTACACTCTTCATAAATCAGTTTGGCAAACAGACCCTGAGCTGGGCACACACACACTGAACAGTATTCTGTTAAACGTGGATCTTGCATTCACTGACCACCTGCTCTATCTATACTAAACGTCTACAGGCCTGAAGTGAAGTGCGGCTTTCTCCCCCGCTCTTTGTTTACAAGCATTTTAACCGAGGCTCGCTCTCTCTGATCTGGCTCGTTCAGCTCTGTTAAAACTTACATTAATCAGTCACCCCGTCCAGTCTTCCTCTGGTCAACAGTCAATCTTTCTACACCATATTATACCTACTTCAATTTTAACCACTCGGATAATCTATGTGATTGTACATATCATATAAGGCTCTGTTACAACTAGTCAGCGAATGGTTCAAACGCAAACGACCTTTGTTCCTTTGGCAAGTGGATGTGGCAGAAAAGACACTACATGGCCAGTAAGTTGTGGACAACTAACATTCCTCACATTATTGATAGTGCAGGTGTTAATGAGCTGCGTACAGCCTCCACTCCTCTGGCTGATAGGAGAGCAAGAAGAGCGCATGATTCAGGTCACTAGTAATGATGCACATTTTCACATGGTCTTCCTAGAAGATGTTCATAGTGTTGCCATCATGAAAAGTGACAGAAAGTCATGTAACAATAAAAAAAAACAAGTTCTTGGCTCCTTTCTCACCTCTGCACACCTAACCAATCAGCAGTGTGAAGTGGTGTGAATGTGTGTATCATCGATTTTCGTGAAGTTAGATTATCAACACCATCGCCCTCAGTCCTGACATCGGAGTATAAAGCTGATTTAAGATGAACTAAATCAGAACTAAGGGCCAAAAACAAAAGAAAAGAGCACAGTGGAGGGAGTCTACACCCCATCTAGACTCAGGTGTGTGTTACCTGTGTTGCTGAATGTTAAAGCGGGGTCTCTGGGTCCGACGCTGACGAACCGCTGGGCTGGAGATGTAGTGGGGGTCAGAGTAAGCTGCACAACACACACACATAAAGAGATTATTATCTTACTCCTGTGTTTTCTATCTACTGTATGTCATTCATTCATTCATGCTCTTCTCTCTCTCTATATCATCCTATCTCCCTCCTTATCCATTATCTACTATATCTATAATGCTAATATCATTTATCCTAGCTAGTGCACTATAAATCGTTACTCTTTCTTG
>NW_019174574.1:3294656-3317372 GCF_002260705.1 Seriola dumerili | reverse complement strand
GTGTGTGTGTGTGTGTGTGTGTGTGTGTGTGTGTGTGTGTGTGTGTGTGTGTGTGTGTGTGGTGGCCCGCAGTGAACGAGGCTGTCGATTTATTGACTCTGTCACAGGCCAGCACACACACACACACACACACAAACACACCCACACACACACACTCCTGGAGACATGAGCCAGGTGTTTGTCACCGCTGCCAGAAACAGACTCCTGTTATTTATTCCTCTCTGTCTCTGTGGGACGTTGTTGTTGTCTCTGTCTTCTCTGTCTTCTCAGACTAATGAGGAGTCCAGAGTTTTTTCTAAATCTACGTTTAAAGAAACAACGTCTTCTTTTTAGGAATTATAAATTGGAGGTCAGTGCAACTTTTGTGAGGACAATTTTGTGAGGGAGGTTGATTTTTGAGAGGGATTTTTTTAATGAAAGAAGACATTTTAATATATGAAGACATTTCTGGAAAGTTGTTTGTGCAAAGTTATGAAAAGTGCTGATATTTTTCATAATGTGTGCACATTTTGAGAAAGTTAGGGCAATTTGGAAAAGTTTGGATGGAAAGCTGGGAACATTTGTACAAAGTAAGGACATTTTTTTTAACCTGAGGACATTTTAAGGAAGTGGGGACACTTAAAAAAAGTGACGCCATTTTTGGGGAATGTTGACATATTGCAGAAGCGAAGACATTTACAAAGTGAGGACATTTTTAAGAGGCTGCGGTTAAAATTTTGTAATGTGGATGTTTTTGGAGGAAATTCTAGAAAATGTGTATATTTTTGGAAGGTGAAAAGTAGGGACATTTCTGAAAGTGTGGCCAATTTAGGAAAGTGAGGACAGTTTTAGAAAATGAGGACCTTTTGAGATCAGGGACCAGGGATTCTTGTTATATGTTGGTGTTTAAAAATATCACTATAAAAGTGACTTTGGTTTAGGTAAGAGAGGTCTTTGTGAGGATGTTTTAAAAATTGAGGACTATTGTATGAGGACATTTTGGGACTTGGGGACATCTGGTTTTGGGGTTGAGTTGAGATTATTGTTCGTGACTGAAGAGAATATTTTGCCCCTGATGGTCTTAACAAGCTAATGTTGGTTAAGGTAGCGTATATGAGAAGCAGTATATAGACAGGAAGAGCCCTGTGGCATTAAAGACATGACCTCAGAGCAGGACACACACAACATCAACATAACAACACACACACACACAACATCAACATAACAACACACACAGAGACGGGAACAAAAGTCACTGTGGGCGGTCGACATTCGGCTTCTGTTAAGAGAGCAAGAGCCATGCGACAGTACAGTAAACACTCCCTCCTCCCCATCGCCATGGTGACCAACTGGACAGTCTGTGCATTCCTCTGTGTGTGTGTGTGGGTATAGGTTTTTGGGGAGTGGGGGGCAGATGGCACTGGCATTGTGTGAGAGCGGGCATCGTGCCCACATGGGTCAGCGTGGTGGTTGCTGTGGGCGACAGTGGCGGTCGCCCATGGAGACGAAGATGGAGGGAGGGAGTTGGCACCTCATCGTGCCAACCAACGCACTCACGCACCAAACACACACACACACACACACACACTAACACTATACTCACTATACAACAGACAGCCATGACCCGATCAATAAGTGTGTGTGTGTGTGTGTGTGTGTTTGTGTGTGTGTGTGTGTGTGTGTGTGCGTGTGTGTGTGTGTGTGTGTGTGTGCGTGTGTGTGTGTGTGTGTGTGTGTGCGTGTGTGTGTGTGTGTGTGTGTGTGCGTGTGTGTGTGTGTGTGTGTGTGTGCGTGTGTGTGTGTGTGTGTGTGTGTGTGTGTGTGGTTAGGTTTCATCTGAGGAGCAGACGTTGCAGTGTGTGTGTGTGTGTGTGTGTGTGTAGTCATCATCTGTCTCTATGTCCTATTTGCGCACAGTCCTCAAGATGAAGTTCACACACACATACACACACACACACACGCACACACACGCAGTAAAAACACCACGCCCACCCCATGACTCACCCACACTGTGTGAAGGTGTGTGTATATGTGTGCGTGTTTCTTTGTGTGTGTGTGAAGTGCTGACTCAGGACAAGACGGGTCTGGGCGAGAGACACTGAAACACTATCAGAGAGAGCGAGATTATAGTGGTAGAGCGAGGTTAGTATAAACTCAGCAGATTAAAGAAGATCCTGACCCAAACAATGTTCGTCTATAGAATAAAACAAATGTGATAATTATAATTTCCTGCACTCATTGTGGTCTGAAATAATATTAAATAATATTGAGTGCAGTGAATGATTCCCTACACCTGACTGAACATGGCCTGTCACCAGTCAAACCTCTCCTGAAGCATCTACCGAAATCTGTTTCTGAATCAGTTTCTGTGGCTTAATCTTTAATAACACAGAGTGCTCAGAAAAAAAACATACATCACCATATATGAGCTTTAAATGCATCAGTCTGTGCGTTTTTAATTTGTGAATAAAAAACCTGTGGGAGGAAACGCTGCATACGCAAGTCTTTTTTTTTTTTTTTTTTTTTATGATTGGCTGAGATGGAAAAGTTTGTGTATTGGTAAAAGCAAAATGAGACAAAGTGCAATGGAAACAGACTTGGAGAATAAATCATGGCATACATGAAGCATGTGACTTTACAGAAGAGGATTAGAACCACATGTGAAACATTTTTCTTTAAGAATTCTGACTTTAGTTTCAGAATTCTGAGTTAAAAAGTCAGAATTCTAAAAAAAAAAAAAAAAAGTTTCACATGTGGTCCTAATCCTCTTCTGTGTGACTTAAACATTCACTGTAGAGACAAAAAATAGAACCTGACAAAAACATCAAGCCTGTGCACAGCGATACCTCAGTTCCTTAAATGAATATATGAAACAAACATACGTGTCCTAATATGTGGACAACAGCAGTGGATGGATACATGTGTTAATTCACATTTTCAACAAACTTCTGTTAAGATATGAGCTACTCTCACTCGCTCTCTTCTTCTTCTCCTCTGTCTCTGTGTGATGAGTATCTACAGTCTGAATCACAGCTGTCAGCATGAGCCCGCTGTGTGGTAACATTACTCCACACACACACACACACACTAATATGTGGACAACAGCAGTGGATGGATACATGTGTTAATTCACATTTTCAACAAACTTCTGTTAAGATATGAGCTACTCTCACTCGCTCTCTTCTTCTTCTCCTCTGTCTCTGTGTGATGAGTATCTACAGTCTGAATCACAGCTGTCAGCATGAGCCCGCTGTGTGGTAACATTACTCCACACACACACACACACACACACACACACACACACACACAACACTACACACACACACACACACACACACACACACACACACACACACACACACTGTCTGGCCTGTGAGAGTTTCATCTTCTCTGAGTCTTCTCAGGACAGAGGGAGGAGCTGCAGTGCAGAGAGCGAGCAAGAAGGCGAGAGACATAGGGAAACACAGGGGGAGAGAGAGGGAGCGAGCGAGTGAGGTAGAAAAGTCCCAGCGTCAGCAAGTTGTATTGATTAAAAACTAACCTTCCAGTCTTCTCCTCTATCACTACTGCACACATACACACACACACACACACACGCACACACACAGCAATAGAATTACAACGAGTCAGGAGCAACTGAAGTCTGAGTGCAGAGAAACCCTGCAACACACACATACACACACACACACACACACACACAAAGAGAAACTATTTACCTTCATGTGTTTTATTTAAACTTCCACTTTACATTCAATATTCCAAAACACATTTTCTAAATTGCGTGTAAATTTTTTAAGAGCGTGTGCGTGTGAAGGTGTGTGCATGTTCACTTCAAATCAATACCTTTGTGTGTGTGTGTGTGTGTGTGTGTGTGTGTGTGTGTGTGTGTGTATGTGTGTGTGTGTGTGTGTGTGTGTGTGTGTGAAGAAGTGCAAAGCAGGACGGGAGGAGAAAGCAATTGAGTGGATGAATGTAAAGAAAGAAAAAGAGGAAGAGGAAGGAGGGGTGGGGGGGTTGGTATATGTGGGGGGGTGGGCGATGCGGTTGCCTTGACGATGGTAGTCACGTCCCGGGCCGTCTGGTTGTCCCTAGCAACCAGACATGATGTAAGGCGGGGATGAACTTGAACTCGGCGGGGCAGCGAGGAAGAAGAGGAAGAGCGGTGAGAGATTCATGAAACGTGAACGATGCACCTTTGGCGATCGATACCGGCCTATCAGAGATGGATTACACACACACACACACACACACACACACACACACACACACTCGCAGTTTGGTGATTGTGCAGGGAGAAAGTGTCATAAACTCCCATCTGAAGGCAGAAGAAACATTGTGCTGTTTGAGATCTCCTCAGGTCCGTCCCAAGCCAGAGATGGATCATAAAATCAGACATGTGAAGTGGTGATGGTGCCCCCTGCAGGTGGCAGTGTTCCCAACAGCCACCATATGAAAGTGTTTCACAAAACAAACTGATGATTTATCTTTTTTCTTAGAGCCTTAACAAAGTTAAAGTTTGTCCTGAGGATGGAACCAGAGAAAAGCTCATGTGTTCATTCAAATTGAACATGTTCATCCTCTGGGGAGCAGGAATAAAATCTGAAAAACATAATCCAACTCGTGAAGACACACACAGCTACACAGTAAAGTTAAACCTTGACTGAATGTCAGACGACTCAAAAAGTTAGTCATAGCAGTAAACGACACTTTTCTACTTTCCAGCCACAAACAACAACAACAATACAAGTCAAAGCTGCTTTTGATTTGTATGTTATAGAAGTGGAGGTTTTGGCCTCTTGTTGACCAGAGCAAACAGGAAGTGAACACCAGGTGAATATTTAACTCGCTCAGATGCATCTTTACCTTCAGAAAAAATTTACGTCCATTAACTTTGTAGGGAATCAGTAAGTTTCACGTTCAGTCTGAAAACCTCTGAGGAACATGAATATCCACAGTAAGGACCTGTGTTCAAATACTGTTGTGACTCTGAGGCAGGTAAATACAAATTCATCCAAATCAAATATTTGAACGGGTCTCTCTTGAATTCTGGTTTTGGACGTGTGCATTTGGAAAAAAAAGTAAATGGTCTAAATGGCTGGAATTAATTCATTTCTCATACAACGGAATATAGGTTAATTGCTGTGATTCTCCAGATGTTTCATGTTGCTAAGTTATTCCAGCTGTTCCACAAACTAAAGATGTTCTTACAGTCATTTCACAGTGTCTTTGAGGTGAACCTGACCTGGACCTGAGGTGAAGTAGACCATGTCTGGGTCTGGATGTGGGTCTGCAGTAACATTCCTCTCTTTCTCCACAGTGGTACCTGGGATAAGGACTCCAGAGGCCCCTCCATCCTCCACCCACCTGTACGACAGATCGCTGCAGCCTCCTCCTCAACATTTCACCTTTGATGCCAGCTGCAACAGAGAGCCCTGTCTTGCCCCACCCTTACAGCCCTCCCATTCCCCTCTGCGCCTGACTCCGCTCCCACCAGCGCCATACAGAGACTCAGCAGCATCAGCATGGCTACAGCGGATCAAACGCACCCCGACCCTGGTGTTAAACACCCACTCTGTAAACTCTATGTCAAAGACTTCCCTGTAGACATATGGTTCATATGTCAGTGTCCATATTTAGTGCCAGACCCCCCCTCCTCTCTTCCCCAACTCCCCAGAAACCAGACCAGGCTGAAAAATTAGTGGGGGGACTGAGCCTTCAATTTTGGGAACGCTGCAGGACTGAATTACAGAGCTTCCCTTCTGGAGAAACCACATACACACTCTCCCATCATCCTCTGCAGTGTGTGCATCCAGTGGACTTGCAGGGGTACAATGTCCTCTCCACTTCCACCACGCGACCCCCCCCATCCCGATGGATTCCGATGGCTTGGTCGGATTGGTTGTTGGGACAGGACAGGATGTGCTGTGGTTGGAGGGAGGGAGGAGGTGTTACCTGGCTCAGATACCACCAGCTAATACCCCCGCCCCCTCCCCACACCTGAGCCCTCACACACCTCCTGGGATGGACTCCACCCCCACTTGACCCCACCCCCTGGTTGGTTGCAGGTCAGGGAGGGAGGAAGCCGACAAAGCTCTTTCCAAGGACATAGACCAGTGCTTAATGGAAAGACGTGATCTGACGGGGAGGTGGTGCGGGTGCAAACAGACGCCCTTCCTGTTTCACAGTAATAACATGAACTACACGTGGAGGGATGGGGGTGATGATGGGGGAGGTCGGGTGGAGGGGGGTTATAAACGTGGGGAAGCAGGGGTTTGTTGATGTGTTGCGACCAGACACTGGTGGATCAAGCTCGTTTATCTGGGAGGCTTTGGCTTCATGGCTCATTGATTTTTCTCTCTTAGCCGTCATTTCAGCTGGTCCCCTCCTCCTCCTCTTTCCATCCACCAGTCTGGGTGAAGCTACAGCATGTTGAGGGTGGGCAGAAAACTCTGGTGTCCGAAACGAAGCAGGCAGACAGGAGAGAGATGAGTGACTAAAACTTTACCAGTGGAATATTGATCATGAGGAAAGTGCAATTTTGTTGGCTAGCTGTTGGATAGTTAAATATCTTTGTAAGATAGCTCGTTGAAAACAGTTGTTGAAAAGTATATATAAATATATATTTTTCTTCCTAGTCCGCTCACACCTCTGGGACTCTAAAATATTGGGGTACAAAAGACAACAACACAGCGTTGAACTAGAAACCATAGCCTTGTGAGAAATAAGGGGAGCTGTATTCACTTTTATTGTTTATTATTTGTTGTTTGTTCATCTTGAAAAGCTGTTAGCATGGTAGAACAAGAATCCCTTTAAGAAATATCATCAGTTTAAACAATCATTTTTTAAAGCTTTTCTTGCAGCTTAAGTCTGCCTTTCATTTTGTTTAAGAGTAAAAAAAACGCAAAGCGATTAACTTATTTTAATGAGCACATCGTTTTACTTTAAAAAAAGAAAAGAAAAGCAATTTGAATTTCTCATGAGGCAAAATCATGAGAAAATATAACGAGTGAATTTAAGCTTAAAAGTAATCATGTTTTCTCCGGTTTCTGTTGGCGAGATAATCTTTAACGGGTGCCACCCGGTAACGGGCTGCCCAATGATTGGGCGGGTCTCCTAGAGCTCCTGTCCAATCAAAAGCACTTATTCCTGCAGTTGGCCAATGGCCCGCGAGTGTGTAATCAGGGGGTGAGGTTTAGCGATAAAGAGGCAGAGCAGAGGGTAACTCTCTGGGAGCTTTCGTCCACAAATAGACAAGACAGCCGAGCGCTTCACATGCAACTTACCATTTTGTTGAACTTCAGTTTTGTTTTTCCTTTCCTATACTATATATATAAATATATATATACACACACACACACACACACACGCACGCACACAAACACACTCACACACACACACATACACTCTTACGACCATCCAGCGTCGAACAAAAGTGAATTTAAGTGAAAAATTTACAAAAAAAGAACAAAAAAATCTGCATGTTTTAGTGTTAGTGACAAATTTTTCCATAGATGATGTAGTTAGTGAGATAAAGACACTATATTGTAAACCCAACATCAGGCACTTGCCAGCAGCCGTCTATTAGTTTGGCCCCGTCAAGGCCTTTTCTATCTCTCTCCTTCACAAACAACCAGCTCTCTTCGCTTCTCGGCATTTCTCCATTCTTTTTATTTCTTATTCCTTCCCTTCCTGCTTCCTTGCTTTTTCCTTCATCAACAGATCAATTATGCTTTTCAGTTCCACAACGCTCTCTTTCATCCGTACATTATCAAATTGCACGAAAACAATTGTTCCTCATCAATGTGCCTTGAGCTACAGTCCAGTCCTGAGGGTGCACAAGATCCAATGTGGAGAGTTGTTTTATTGTTTTTTTCTTCCACCCTCCACACCTGAGATTTTGTAGGTAACTGGAGCAATTAATGTCAAAGCGTTAAAGCTGAAGAGGAACGCTGTGATTTCCAGAATTACTCGCTGGTAAACTCTTAGTATAAAAAGGTCTGAGGTCTGCACTGCACTGCTTTCTGCCCCCATTCCCCCCACCTACCTGCAGTGCTGAGCAGAGACCTCACAGGTAAAATCCACACCAGCTACAATCAGGTCAATCATCTCCAGATCTCTGCTAACTAGTGGCAACACGCTGAATTTTTGTGAAATGAGCATAAAGTCTGAGGTTTGGGTCAAATTTTCTAAGTTCAGTTTAGCTGAAAGGTAACAGATATAAGTTAGCTAACGGTTTAGTGGCATACACACTTTGAATCAGGTTAGCTCCCGTTAGGTTTGGTTCAGCTTTGCTAAGTGTTCATTTTAGCTCCTAAGAAAATTTTGGTTCAAGTTAGTTAATAGTTCAATTTAAGAGCAAAAATGTACTGATTTGAGTTAGCTAGCAATTCGGTTGCTAAAACATTTAAAATCAGGTGAGCTAACTGCTATCAGTTTATCTAATAGTTTGGTTTACTACGTAATAGTTAAGTTTAGCAGATAAACTATTTAGTTCCAGTTAGCTAACAAGCTATTTTAACTGCTAAAAATGTTTGGTTCAAATAAGCAAAATTCAGTTTAGCCAAAAAGTGACTGATTCAAGTTAGCTAATAGTTTAGTGGTTAAACACTTTGAATCAGGTTAGTTAACGTTTGGTTAGGTTACGTTAAGTTTGGGTTACCTTTTGAAAACTGCATCCTTTCAGTTTATTATAGCATTTTTTTAATTAACTAGCTCTAGTTTTAGTAGCTAAAACACTTTTAATGAGGTTAGCTAACTGTTGAGTTTAGCGGCTAAAACAGTTAAGTTCAATTTATCTAAGAGTTCAGTTTATTCCCTAGTTCTCAAGAGTTCAGTTTACCAGCTAAAACAGTTTGAATGAGATTAGGTAGAGTTCAGTCCCCAACAGTAAAGTTTAGTAGTTAAAATAGTTCAGCTAGCTAGCAGCTAAGTTTAGTGTCTAAGACACTTTGAATCAGTGAACTAACTGTTGAGTTTAGCAGCTGAAACAGTTTAGTTCAGTTTTCAGTTTCAGTTTATTCCCCAGTCTATAACAGTGTAGTTCAGTAGTTAAAACAGTTTGGATGACAACGTTTATTGTATGACATGTTTATTTTAGCATCTAAAGGTATTTGCTTCAGCCTAGCTAACACAGGCTATGTTGTTCCCTGCCCCCTAACAGTCCACTTTAAAACTTAGAAAAAAACCTAACTATACATAATAAGTGTGGTGGTGATTAGATAAAAAAAAAAATTTTTTAAAAACAACTGTTATTCTTTATACCATACAGTAGGAAAAATGTGTTTTTCAGAAGATATGTACACAGTGAAGTTGATGTCTGTGAGGATAGAGTGATACACTAAAAACACACCTTTCTGTCAAGGTGCGTTCCAATCACCTAGTAGTTCCCTGCGAAGTGGACTGCACAGGGTATACAGCCATGTTAAGTAAGATTCCAAACCGTAGGGAGCAAAAGGTGCTCAGTTCAAAGGGACCTATGAACTGAGCAGGGAATAACTGAACAACCATTCATCAATTCGCCAGAAGTTGACAAGATTACCCATCAGTCATTGCGCCTCGCAGGTGCGCCAAAAACGACAATGGACAACATCTTGTAAATCAATCAAATCACATTTATTCCCAAGTTACATACAATTAAATATAACAGGTTTTGTAATGGTATCAGTTTTTGATCAATATATATTCAATATTCAATATTTTATTTCAGTAGTGTAAAATGTCCACGGTAGCAGCAAAACGTATCCGAGGTGTTTACGTTACCAGGGTGACGCATGGAGGAAGGAGGATGTCTGCGTTTATGACATTGCAAGGTGCTCCGAATGAAGTAATTTTGTTGAGGGAAGTTCCCTTAACTGATATTCCCTGAGCAGGGAGCAAGGAGCACTGTTTATGTACACTATGGATTGGAACGCAACCTCACTCTTTGTGTTGTCGGCAGTTGAAGACATTGTGCTCATTTGACTAAATTTCGTGATGCCAGTATCTTGATGGAGCAGACGGAGCTTATAAGTGCTCACTACCTGGTAGATTGGTTCAGTTGAGTGTGTTTACCCCCCACCCCTCCCCTCCATCCTGTCCTTTGTTTGGTGGGGTGACTTTTACATCTGTTGCTGTAATCTCCGAACAGAAAAACCTTTTCTTTTTAAGTCCACCTGTTTTGATTTTTGGTTTGTTTGTTCTTCTACTTTTGTTCCCACATATGAATAATGAAAACTTTAAATATGCAATACCTGCTTGCACTCACTTAGACTTATTTTGTCTCATATTGTTTATTTAGTCTGGTTTTTCTTTCTATTTACTTTCAACCAAAGTTAGCATGCACATGACTGGCGTTGTGCTCCGTGGCCCTAAAAATAAATAGTGAAGCCAGCCCTGTAGTGATGCTCCAGCCAAGCTGAGCCGCTCAGGGATTCCTTCTTTCTTCCCTTCTTTCCTTCCTTCCTTCCTGTTTCGATAATCTACCAGGCGGCCACAATACGACATTCGGGTCTCTCTTTCCTAAAATTTAAAAATTTCATTTCTTTGGTCACAAGCAAGCCTTAAACAAGTCCAACTTCTTCTCCATCGCACAGAACAGTCAATCAAAAACATTTCTGATGATGTCCAGCATTTTAACTGTACCCCGCCCTGCTCCGCAGAGGTTCTAGTGAATAAATCATTTACCCGTTCTGTGTTCGGTCCATCTATCAAAGTTAACAGACAGTGACGTGACGCCGTCGGCTGTGATGGTTTAGTAGTTCCACTTGTGTGGGTTGTGTGTTTCCTCTTAGTGTGACATGTTTGTCTCTGTTCTTGCCTACCCTTTAGCCATGAGTTGGGCATTACTTCCTTAATTATCTGCACTAAATATGAAATAAATGACAATAGTGAAAAAGTATGTAATAAAAAAATACAGCTTCCAGGGCTTAAAAAGAGCGAAGGGAATAAAAAAAAAAAAAATTGCACGGACATTTTTTTTTAAGTGTCACAAAAACCTTGTGAAACAGCCTAGCATCTAATCAGCGACTTTTGGCTGTGTGTGTAAGATAACGACAAAATTGCACCCTTTTTAAAGAAAGAAAAAATGAAAAAGAATATAAAAGCAATAGTTTGGGCAGTGTGTTGTTTTGTTCTTGTGTTATGTGTGTAATTTAGTTCTGGTACAGCAGCGAAGAGACGCAGAGAAGAGTTAGCTCTTAACGGACGGGAGGGCAGAGCAGCAGGGCCACTCGGCCTGACTGGGAGACGTGTTTGTATGTTGTATAGTTTTATTAATTACACTGATTTTAAAGCTGCCCTATTTTATAATGCAGGACTTTTGTAACATTGATTAAATGAGGAAAAACTAGTGTTGTGAATTTTCTGATTGTTTGTATCGAGGCCACATTACTAGAACTGGTTTGGTTTGTTTTCTGGGAACTGGATTTAAGTTGAAAACTTTCCTGTTTCCTTATTTTCTTTATTTTTCTTTGCTTTCCTTTTTGTATGTATTTAAGGACATTTCCTCTTTGATGGTATAGCATATTCCTGTACTTAAAAAGTACAGGGCGCTGTGGTGATAAGACCATTGTAAATGGATGTTACAGTATGCTCTATGTTTGAAGGTTATTTGTTGCATCAGTGTTGATGAAGCTAAATCTAGGTAATTCTGAGGAAAACTGGTAAGAGAAGCGAGCGTTTTTTATGCATTTTAAAAACTTTAGTTTTAGGCAGGAGACAATGACATAGCCAGCCAAAGGATGCCCCTACTATAAATGCATCTAGGCATCTTTTTTTGTGTTCACCATTCCATGCAGGAAAATAAACAGCTTGATTATGCAACATGATTCTTTTTCTTTTCCATCTGTTTCTTTCTTCACTGGCCCACGAGATCACCTCCTCCTCCTCCTCGTCCTCCACCTCCTCCTCCTCCTCCTTACCCAGCCCTCCCTGAGCCTGGAGGTCCACTCTGATCTCCGTCCATCCACACATCCACTGCTGCTCATCACAGCATCACATGCATGGAGCAGATAATCAGCCGAGGAACAACAAGTCAACAGGATGATGGACAGTTCAAGTGTGATCAGAGTTTCTGCTCATTTCCGATGTTATCTTCAGTTTTTATCAGTGAGATATTTTACTTTTTAATAAGAGTTTTAGGCAACACTCACAACCCTGACACAATCAATGCAAAATAAGCAGACTTGGTTTGTAAAAATACACTTTGCGCGTTGCTGTTTCGCCTGTGAAGCGCAGGTGAAATGCGAGTCGTGAAGACATTGGTGTTTCATGGTTATTTCTGTATAACATCAAGGTCTATTTTTATTTCGGAGCCTCACGATCCTCCACAGATTGAAAGCTGTGGTTGTTCAAATTTCCCAAGATTCTGAGCACCAGGAAGATTTCTCCTGATGCTGGAAACAGCAGCCGCCCAAAACAATCTCACATCAACTCCGCCCCATTTATTTATTTTATGATTGTTTCTGTTTCCGTGGTCAAGAATGAACTTTGACAGCTGCACTAATGGGAACTGAAGCAAATCTGTTCTGTCAGGTGTTCACCCAAAGATAAATACAAGCTGCAGCCGTGTCCCAGTTCATGGAGGATGTGGACCACCAAGGTGTGGCCCTTTGTTTCCGTCGTAGACTGTGAAGGCCGAACCGAAATGAGACGTTCCGGTCAAAGGAGTCTTTTTCACTTTGCGTCCCCGGCTGTTCCCACCCTTACCGTTGCAGCGTCTAGCAACCTTGATAACGTGTAACTTTTTTTCACAAAAGGCCCTTGGTTTTAACAGTTGTACCGCTGAACAGAGCTGAAACCCAATACTGACATTTAACAGTGTAACCCTCAGGCTCTCTGTCAGTATTGTTTGCTGCCATATTATTTAAATTACCGGAGTGCAATGAATCTTGGGATATGTTGGACCATGAAGGATCCACCAGTTGGAGCCTTCATTGTCCAGGAAAAGAAGGACGCATTTGAAGGAGCCTTTTAAAATGGGATAGTCTAGTCGCACCGCTGTGATACAATGTGTCTTCAATGTCCCTCAATTGGGACACAGCTTTTCTCTCTATTGGGCAATGCGTCGTAAAGATCGTAAAGTATGATCTCTTCTGCACAAGATGGGTCTAATTTCTTTCTTTTAAACAACTATACAAGCTATAGATCTAGAAACAACAAAATAATAACTTGTGCTGAGTAAATTTAAAGGCAAACCCATTTTTCAGTATGTAGCTTGTTGGTTGTTGCTTTTGTTTGTGGTGGGGACAAGTTAAGATACAGACACAGTCAAATTTAAAATGTAAAGCTAATGAACGAATGTAAAGAAATGAGCAGCAACTCAAATCCCACTGGAGCTGGAGTCCTTGAAGGGAGGATGTGGTGTGACTTGAAGCTGTGAAGAGTCCCAGTTCACTGGGTGGTGGTGGTGGTGGTGGAGGTTGGGGAGGGGCTGAATGTGAAGCTCACTACACCACGTTCTCCTCCTCCACGTTAACTTACACCAAACACACCAATCACAGCTGAGGCAGAGAGAGCAATGAGACGCTGCATCCAACCAGCTGAACCAACACACACCACACGCTCACACACACCAGCAGAGACATGAATTGACATGAATCTGTTCCCAAAAACAAATCTGACAAACGCCTCTGAGCTTCTAACAGCCGCTGAATCCTGCAGCTTCCTCCACTCGCCCCAAATCCAGACAAATGATCCAAAGTTTGTTCAACCAGCAATATGAGAGAGAGAGAGAGAGAGAGAGAGAGCGAGAAAGAGAAAGAGCTGGAGACAAAGACTGTCTTAAGACTCCAGAGGAGAACCACTTGCATTTGCCTCCCCCCTTCCAATATCCCCCTCCCTCCCTCTTCTTGCTTCACCCCCTCCCCTCCCCGCCAAGAGTTGATTTTTGGATTTTGACTTAGAGGAATTCTGCCGCTCCATCAGGAAACAGGGTTGAATGAAGGCTGGGCTTTTTATGCTAACGCCTTTGTTGTCTTCACGTTTGTCCAAATTCTCCTGGGCAGAGATAATCCCCTCCGCCCCTCCCTCACCTCCACCACCACCACCTGAGATACAAATCCATCAGACCGGACCGCTGTGCGAGTCTGCAATTTGGAGGGGTCGGAAATAATCGAATTTGAGCGGCTCGACGTGAAGAGGGGCAGAATTCTTAAGGCTTAGACCAGGGTATTTTTAATCCGCCCAAGACGAAGTACTTTCAATCATTTTAGAGGCCTGAGTATGTGAATGACAGCGACGCTGAATGGACAGTACTCTTAGAACAATCGTGCAAGTAAGGGAGAGAGCCTCAGTGACACCTGAAATCCTCCTCCGGCAGCGTTCCTTTGCTCTGACCTGATGTGAAATGAAAACACTGCCGTTTCCTCCATTGTTCACCTCGGCACCGAATCACAGCCGAGAGCGGAGCAGAAGGAAGTCGTCCTTCACCGCGTCGGCTGTGCCGCAGAGCGAGCCGGGGAAATGAGTATAAATGGCATCACTTTAGAGAGATGAAGGAAAGTCATTGGACGAGGAGGCAGGTAACACTGAGGCTGCTCTCCGCCGCTCAACTGTAATGAATTACAGTGTCACTGCTCCTTTGCAAAGATATTTATTTATCCTATTGCAAAACCATTACATGGTGCTAAGTGTTAAATTGAGCCAGTGAAGGGGAGGTAAGCTGGAAAATGTGACAATTTGAACTTACTATCATGCTTCCTGACAGAGTATCAAAGCATAGCAGTCTAATCTGCATGAGAACTATGCACTGACTAAAAACAAACATCCACACGTGCACGTGGCCGTGCGCCTGCCCACGTGGACTTTGGTATCTACTTTGTTAAAAATTTCAGCCTCTGCCTTCTTTTACGATCGATCCTTCCGTTTCCAGATCCCAGCTTCTACGGACCGAACGAGTTATACGAAAAATCTGAAAAATAAATGAAAAATAAAAGCAAACCAGCATATTACATGATATATTGAAAAAGATCAAATGTAGTGCCTGTGAAAACCTGTATTATAATGCTCTTCTGAATACTGAATACAATAATTGTTTGTAACTGTTGAAATTTCTGAACACCAGTAGCCTTTGCTGTCTGTCAGGCCCCTCTGATTATAGCTAATGTACAATAATCATAAGATATAACTGCATGCTCTTCCATAATCGCCTAGTAAGCTGTTACCAAGACAACAAATGAGAAAAAAAATTACAAAAACCAGATTGTTCTGTTACTGTTTTGGTTCCTCTCTTCTTTTTCTTACCTCTCCCTGTATGCCTCAAACTGTCTCACCTCCTCTCCTTCATCCTTTCTCTCCATCCTCATCCTCACACACGGGACTCTTTCATCCCGACATGAAAACACCTCCACAGTTTTCTACTGTGTCATTGATCTGACGGGTGTGCCACCATGATGACTGCCCCGGGCCATCAGCGGACTGCCGCAGCCTCGCGGGGGGTTTTCATCCGACAATCTCCAGCTAACTTTTAACTTCAGCAAACACCCGGTTGGTCTGGGGCCCCCACCCCCACCCCTCCACCCCCGACATGAAAACACCTCCACAGTTTTCTACTGTGTCATTGATCTGACGGGTGTGCCACCATGATGACTGCCCCGGGCCATCAGCGGACTGCCGCAGCCTCGCGGGGGGTTTTCATCCGACAATCTCCAGCTAACTTTTAACTTCAGCAAACACCCGGTTGGTCTGGGGCCCCCACCCCCCTCTCCCAGTCCCAGGCCAGCTGGGGTCGATTGGCTTGTCTAGCTCACCTCCAGTGGCTCCTCTCTGCTTTCGACTCGCAGCCTGTCGATGCAGCTCGGCTCTTTGAAACTAAACAGTTTTCTTCGACTTGTGCATCTGTTAGAAAACTTTGGCTTGACAAACTTTGTTGATGGTCAGACTGTTTTATTAAAGGACGATGCCAGTGAATTTAAAAGTTCCTGCTGTTTTCCAGGTTTTCTAAAGACGTGCTGTAGTGTTTTACCTGCTTCAAATCTTTTTTCTAATCTCTCTGCTAGAGCCGGGAGTTTTGTTGTAACATAGAAACCATAAGTCTGAAAACTAAATTTCACAATCATAAAGAAATGAATGGAGATCAATGACAGACAGGAGGGAACTAAAACACGACAGCATGCTTTGAAAATGGCCAGGAGAGAACAGGATTAGTAGTATACAGTCTAAAACAGACTGAACCTCCAGGCTGGTCCTCTATAAAGTAGAGTAGAATAGAAACAGTAGAAATGTAGAAACTTTCTTCACTGTGTTCAAGTTTCCATCAAAACAAACCAGGGATTCATTTTTCTACAGTTATCTCCGGCCCAGCTCCGGCCCAGAGCTGCCCACACTCACTTCATCGTCCAGCCTGTTGATGTTTTGAATATCGGAGCCGATCACCAGTGTAGATAATCAATCAGCTCAATCAGCATTTCTTGATGCCTTTCGCCCGTCCCTCTGGAGGCGACGCTAACCGTAGCTGTCCCACGACAATCTCGAGGAAGGAGAGCTTTATCTTTATCTTTCACCCCCAAGCGTCGCCGTGCCGACCGCGACCTGGAGCAGTCTGAGTCACACATTCACATCATTACACATCCCATCATCCCCTGCTCACTGCCCAGAACTCCACAGAAACCAGACGCCACCTTCATCCTGACGACCACCTGTTCAGTTCTTCCATCATCATCATCATCATCACCTCCTCCATCCTCACCCAGAACTGACTTAAACCTTGTGCCTCTACAACTCTTTTATGGAACAAGGCGGTGTTTTCTGCTGCCGCCGCCGCACCGGGTCCTGACCTGGTGTCACACCTTCGTTCAGTGTTAACTAGTTTCCATCAGTTGTGTCCGGTGCCATTGTTTGTCCATCCTCTGTGTTCTGAAGCTGTGAGTTTGTACTGACTTCCTCTGTCCCCTCTGACTTATCTGTTGTTCCGTTTTTGTTTTTCCCTTCTCCGACTGTTGTTTCTGTTGAACTGGTGAACTGTAGGCCCATCCCTCTCGGCCCCATTAGTGACTCCATGTCCACGCAGACTCAATTTACTGGAAGCAAGATGTGCATTTCCTATGCAACAACGACAAAAAAAAAAAAAATAAAGACGCTAATGCTCTATCGACCGCCTCTCTGGGTGTTTTTGTGTCGTGATCATGTGTGTGTTTCTGCACATGTGTGTGTGCGTGTGTGTGCATTTGTGGTGTGTCCAGGATTTAAGATTTCAAGAATGAAAGAAAAACTTTTTGATATAGAACCACTGGGATTTTTTTTTTTGACTTGAGATCATAAAAAGTTTCTCAAAAGTTCATGCCTGAGAGTTTCTAATCTTAAACTGGAGGTCTGTCAAGGTTGTCAGTCATCCAGGTCATGATTATCCAAGAAAATCTTAACTGAGAGCAACAGGCAGAGACACTTCTTAAACTGAAGAGGCTTCTTGAGTTGAAATGTCTTCATGTAGCTACAGTAAGGCTGTGACGACGTCAGATTTTCCCTACATGATTATCTTGGCCAAAGAATTCACAATAATGACACTATTACGATATCTTTAGTGAAAATAATAATAATTATAACGATGATGCTATCAGCCAAATTCATCCTTACCTTTGTTTATTGTGTGTTTTGTCTTTTAAAGCCGAGTGTAGGGAGATGGAGGGAGTAAAGTTGACAGTAAAGTCTTTCAAATTTCCTCAGGGAGCAGACATCCGGAGAGGTTTTATGTTTAATAATCAAGATCCTCTCATGTTTGCTGTGATGGTCCCTGGACTGTTGCATCTTGATCCCTGGCTCCTGATAAGAACCTGCCCCCCCCCACTCGCTCTGTAAAGACCAAAGTTTGGTTTCATGTCATGTTCTCTGAAACTCAGGCAGAGTGAGACCTCTTCATGTGGCTGTTTCCAGTGTTCAGTCTGCGTTGAAACAGAGACACTCTTGTTCTAATCCCAGCTCCCAGCGGTCAGGAGTGCTGAGCTCAACAGTCCTCGTACACACAGACTAGGCGCGTGTGTGTGTGTGTGCGTGTGTGTGTGTACGTGTGTGTGTGTGGTACTGAATGCTACTAACACTGTTTCACAGCACAAGGATTTCACTGTCTCTTGTGGTTAAAGGGGAAAAACGAGCGATGAACCAGTGAGTTCATTTTCAAAAGATCACGTTCAGGTGAGTTCACTGGAACAAAACTCATCACTGTGGAGATTAATCCTGGATCACCAGACAAACTGAGTGTGTTTAGAATAGATCAACTGATCAACCAGTTGAGCAAAAGCTCAAGTGACCTCTTGACCAGAAAACTGTCTTAAATGGCATTAAACCTTTGCTCTCCCTGTATCAGCTGTGAACTGTGATTTTGCCCTGAGGTGATGATGTAAGTTTTCTCCTGATAATAGCTTAATAAAAGGACTTCAGAAATCAGGTAAACAGAAGTGTAATTAATCAAGCTTGAAATCTGTTCGACAGGCAGGAGTTACAGTAAGCTGTGATTAGAGACAGACTTCACATACCTGAGATTCAAGCTAGCGTCTCTGTTCTGTTTCTTTTAAATGCTCTTAATGAGCTGATTTAACTGGGCCCAGTTCAGGGACACATACATGAGCTGATATCTGCAGTTGTAGTTGTTCAGGATTTTACAGGATTCAAATATTGTGTCATAGAAATCTGTGTTATAAGACATTAACTGATCACTATGAGGTTCATTAACTAACAGACAGATCTGCTGTTCCTCTGTGATGAAGACAGCTGACCGAGGACGTCCTGATATACATATATCAGTGTGATTCTCTCGTGGTTAGTCTCCTCACCTCTCTGCCCTCCTCCCCCCTCGCTGTGTGTTGTGTTGTTGTCGGCTGAGCTCAGATTCTCCCCCGGGTGCTGGGTGGAGGGTGGGAGCCGCCTCACCTTCTCCTCTCAAATTTCAGGGAGGGAGACGACCGCAGAGGAGCGTGAATAATTCAGCCAGCCGCCAACATCGGGCATCGCCTTTCTACAACACACACACACACACACACACACACACACACACACACACACACACACACACAAACAGCTGTGACCTGATATGCCCCCACAGCCAAAAAACTTAAGGTCAGCAGGTCAGGCAATGAACTTGAACTTGACAGAAGACCACACCCTGTCACTCTGTATACCAGACTATAATAATAATGATAATAATAATAATAATTTTCATCATTATAATAATAAATTCTTGAAAACAAAGTTTTATGAAGAAAATGTCTGTGTTTTCACATACACTAAATTTCCCTTAGAAAACACTGAAACTGTTTAAAAGTCTTTTTTAAAGATTTGTTTCCTTTTTACAAACAAATGATGCCTGCACATTTCCACCAGGCTGGACATCCAAAATGTCATATCTTGATACAGTCCAGCCCAAATATATACATATATATACAAAATATTATTTATGTTTCAGTTGTTGTTTTTTTTTTCAATTATAAAAAAATATATATTATAGTATATTATGTTTCAGGTATAAGCAATGCCGCCACTAAACAACAACTTTAAACAACTTGAAAACAGAAGCACTTTGAACACATCACAGTCAGCTGTGGTTCTTCTCTGCTGATGTGGACGAAGGATCAAATCTTGTTAAATCTTCAGACACATCAGCACACACACGCACACCTGCTCATACCAAACCCAGACTGTCACGCATGAGCACACACACATTCACTGATCAGGTTTTAATGAGGCTGTTCTCAGCAGCTGCTTCCTGGTTAAGATCCATCGATCAGGACTCGTGAAGTCATGTGACGATGGAGACGCAGACACCAGAAGCAACAACCACAAGCAACCATCTTCAGATTAAGATTTTACATTTAAAAAACATTCAATAATCTTAAAAAATTATTAATTATTATTATTATTAGTTGCGTCTCCTTTTCTAAACTTCTGTCATGATTTCATTTGAATAATTTATTGAGACTCAAAGAGGAAAACTGATCCAACAAATTTCACAATAAAAAGACATTTATCATTACATGACCCCTCAGATTTATCTGATGACTGTCTGAAGTGAAACTGTCCAGCAGGATTTAAGGGAGCTCCACCATTCACAGTCTAATATTGTAATGAGGAGTGGACAGATCGATCCTTAAATATCAATACTTTTGATACTACATCTCGTTTTGGAAGATCGATTGTAATGTCAATAGGATCGATACCAGTCTCTCTCTCTCACTCTCTCTGTTGGAATAAAAAAACAGTGATGAACCTGCTGGGACACACTTGTTATCCAGTGCTTTTAACTTCAAAAGTTACAATTGGGCATTGAACAACAAGTCCCAGCCAGGTTCATCACTTTTCAGTGTCTGCTGGAAACACCTCTGCTGTGTTGTAGGGCTGAATTTATAGGGGTTTTTTTGTATTTGCATGTGTTGTCAAATTGATGAAGATGTTTTGTGAATTTGCAGAGTGTTTATGTCTTTGCATGTCTTTACTTTAGTTGCAGTGCTTTGAGCTCTCAGGTTTGGACTATCGCCCACCCATAATTATAATATTACAGAACATTCACAGGAACCAGTTTCCTGCAGAACCAGAACTTTTACTTCAGATACTTTAAGTACATTTTACTGATAATATTTTAGTTTTACTTTGACTTCACTGAAGAATCTGAAAACAACTCGAGCAACATTATGATGATGAGCTGAGAGGGAAAATAAATAACTAATTAAAAAAACATCAGTGTAAGTGAGTTAGTCTGACTTTGTTTACTCAGCAGTGATGATTACTGTTTGTTTGTTTTTACTGGTCATTCAAGATCATCTAAACTCCTTCTACAAGCCCCGCCTCTAGCTACACCTCACCACACTTGTGTTTACTTCCTGGTCAGGTGGGTGAAGAATGCAGAGAGCAGAGAGGAGGCAGAAAGTTTGAAAAGGAATGAAGTCAGTTGTCTGGGAACCAGCAAGCCTTCACTAGCAGTTAAAGTTTAAAGGAGGACTGGGTGTTTTAAGGTGGATAGATCAGCTAGAGGACTGACTTCACCTGATGTCTTGGACCAACAGGAGCATGTGAACTGCATCAGCCTGGTATGAGGGCCACAAAGAGAATAGAGAGTTTTGCCCACTGAATTGAGGTGTCTGTACCTCATCATGAGCATCATGAGCAGCCAGTAAATAACGAGCTGCTGAGCCTGTGTGAGCAGGACTTACAGGGTTAATGAGGGAGCGGGTGCTGCTGGGAAACAACTGGCCCCAGGTGACGACACGCCTGATGGACTCATGGCTGCAGGCGGTGCTGTGAGCCGTGGAAATTATAGAGGAGGGAGGTTAGAAGACACAGAGCCTCAGTCTCAGGCAGAACATACCTGAGCACACACACAGCTCCAGCCCTGCTCAGCATCTGTCTCTGGTTTCTGCACAAGCTTTTGTCTATGGTGTTTAATTAACAAAAACTACCATGAAAAGCAGTCATTAACTACTATCTAAACAAGATGAAAACTTGATGAAAAATTACCTTTGAAAATAAGTTTTCATCAACTGATTCAAATTAAACAGCCATGTGATAAATGGACAAACCTGCATGCAGCTGCAGACTCACACGTTGCAGCTCCTGCTCGGTAAATATTTTTCTTATAAAAGTTTTAAGTTTAAGGCCTAGTTGTTCTACTTGTTGCATTGATCAGCAGCATCTTGCATCAGCAGCATGAACTTTGACACCTGATTCTTAGTTTTAATCTAATTTTCATCATCAATAGATATTTATCTTCATGGTCGTTGTTGCTTTAATTAACACTGTGGATGTTACTGGTTCTTGGAAGGAGCTAAACTTACCTACAGACCCATTGAACATTATATAAGAAGCAGTGAATATAACAGTTGAGATAAAACCTGCAGCACATCAACAGTCATATGAAGGTAAATTAACATTAATGTAATCTTAGTAGGCCTAAGAGCTGTGTGGACGTTAATGCTGATGACCTTTCAACTGTTTGTCACAACCTCCAGCACCTGAACGCAACATAGACGACAACAGCTGCAGCATCTGAAAAACTAAACGAGAGCTTAGATTATCAAATCACCGAGCTAAAAAGAAACAGCCACAGTTAGCATAGTTAGAATCTTTTCAGGACTGTTAGCGCAGTTAGCATCTTTTCAGAATGTTTAGAGTCGTTTGCATCTTTTCAGAACATTTAACGTAGTTAGCATCTTTTCAGAATGTTTGGCATAGTCAGCATCTTTTCAGGACTGTTAGCGCAGTTAGCATCTTTACAGGATGGTTAGCATCTTTTCAGAACATTTAGCATAGTAAGCATCTTTTCAGGACTGTTGGCACAGTTCGTATCTTTTCAGAATGGTTAGCATCTTTTCAGAACATTTAGCATTGTTAGCATCTTTTCACAACAGTTAGCATAGTTAATGTCTTTTCAGAACGTTTGGCTTAGTTTGCATCTTTCTGAACAGTTAGCGCAATTAGCATCTTTTATTTGTTTACGTTGTTTGTTAGCTTGTAACTGGAAGTGGCTGACACAGTGTTAGTGGTTGTGCTAATGCTAATTCTCTCTTTCTGTACTGACAAGGTTTTAGGTTTATTCAGCCCTGCCCCCCACCACCAGAAGTTGACAAAATTAATTCTTTAGGTTTGGAGAAAGACGACAGAAACTCCTCAGGTCAAGGTTTTTCTTCTGGACTTTTTCATGCAGCTTTAATGAATAAAAGTTTAGTCTCCCTGTTGGCCGACTGGCTGTGGCGTCCTATTGGTTTCCTCATCCATTCACATTGAACCACAGCAACAACGGTGACACCACCTTAACGAAGGGCCTCGGACACACCCCCCCCC
>NW_019174574.1:3290692-3294631 GCF_002260705.1 Seriola dumerili | reverse complement strand
AATAGCTGCTTTCTGTTTGTATCGCTCCATCAGTGAATCACAGCATTTCCTCTCGGTGTCACTCAAATCCTTTCTAAAGGATTTACCAGTTGCCCGCCCGCCGCCACCCCCCCCCCCCCCCCCCCCCCGCCATAATAAAAGACCAATTAGGGAAGAGGATTAAGGCGCTCCACGTCCACACACAAATTAGCATTAATCAAAGAGTCACTGTGGTATGTGTGTGTGTGTGTGTGTGTGTGTGTGTGTGTGTGTGTGTGTGTGTGTTTGTGTATTTTCCACAGTGAATAGTGATGAGCTCCAAGCTCAGTATGAAGTCGTATAATTGCTGCTGGTGTTTCTGATCAATACCACACCCACCGCAAGGCTCAGCCAATGGGAGCAGGCTTCCAGCAGGAGTGTGTGTGTGTGTGTGTGTGTGTGTGTGTGTGTGTGTGTGTGTGTGTGTGTGTGTGTGTGTGTGTGTGTGATGGCTGATCAATGTGTATGTGCAGTGGTAATAAAAACCCAGACTAACAGGACAGTTTGTTCTCACAAGAAGTTGTTCAAAACTGACAGAACAGAATAAAGGAATGAGTCTAAACTCAGACCTGACGGGTGAAGTGTTGTTTCTCTTGTTTCCATGATCTCCTGTTGTGTGAATATGAGTCGACTGGTTGATGTAGATAAACATAAACCATCACAGAAGAAGATGAGGTCATTAACAGAGCTCCAGTCAAAGCTCAAACTAAGGAAAACATGATTGAGATCTGACATTTCCGTTTGTTTCATGTGTTAATGTGAGGAAGATTCAGTCTCCTAAAATGTCCAAAAATGTTTTTTTTAATAATTTCCAAAACTCTGCAGTTATGGAAGAAGTACTTAGATATTATACTGTTGTAGTAATACCACAGTGTAGAAATCATCTTGTTACAGGTAAAAGTCCTGCACTCAAAGTACTGTCAGAATAATGTACATTACAGGATTATATTTGTTGATGCATTAAAGGTGTAATGTGTAAGATTCTGCTACTTGCTCCACCTCCATAGGGGGCAGCATTTCACCTCTTCGCCCCTGTCCAGTTAATCATGTTGTTGTTTTCCCCATGTCCTTATAATTAATCATTTATATGTGCATTTATTGTTGATAGCAAAAATGTTTGATAGCACGAAAACAAATTATGAATACTTGTAATACAAGTACGTATGACAGTATGTTTTTATTTACCTACAAAAATATGAAGGCAAGGGGATACTGCATGACACATGGGTGTCAGGCTACAGCAGCATGAGGAAGGGATGATGACATCATCACAAAGGCAGAATCAGAAAATAAGCTTTATTTCCAGGTAGGTTTTTACTAACAAGATATTTGGCTTGGTGTTTGGTGCGGTATCCAATAAACATATTAACAGGAAATAACAATAAAAACATGAAATAATGCAACAGTCAAAAAGATAAATATACATAGATACATATTCAAAAAATAAAACTGAAAAAAACTGTACAAAAGTGTTGACAAAACTGCTGGGCAGGATGTGCAAAGGATCACAGTATAGACAATATCTGTTCTGTGCAGGGATAATACTCCAAGGTGTTACTGTAATGTGGTTGTTGATGGTTGATGAGGCCAGACACAGAAGAAAAGGCAGGTGCTGGTCCATCACTGGGGAGGACTAGACTGGAATTCTGGTCCTGATACAGACAAACGTGATAAAACAATTAGTTTAGATCATACAAGTTCTTTATATTCAAACATGTTGGGTCTGTTGTTTGTGTATAATAAATATTAGGTATAGATATGAATATGCTAAAATAAATACAGTATTTTTCTTTGTCATTGTATGTGGTTTCTTGTCAGAGCAGTCCTTCGGGATGGAGCTAAAGATCGCTTTCTAGGAGTTTCAGCTTCAGGCATCTCTGCGTTTTTTGTTTTTTTTAGTTGGGAGCTGTAGTGCAACTTCAAGCTCTGAAGGAAGCTGTTCTTCTCCATGGGACCAGGGGCAGACTAGACGCCACACTGACTCACACAGCATCTAGTATCATAAAGTGGTATTACAACACGGGGAAGGACACAGCTAGTTGGTTAGCATGCTCATTTCAGTAGATACATAGCTAACATTAGCATTAACAGCTGTTTACTTACCAGTCTAGAAGAAACATTGTGAGTTCAGAATCAAACGTCATTCAACAGCTGTCTCCAGAGGAGGAAACAAACACTTATGTTAACTCTTTTTCTCTTTTTTAACTCTATTTCCTTCCACTGAAGTTAGCATACTAAGCAGCAAGCTCTTGCCCAGTCGACTGTCTTGTCACTTTCTGATACTGAGTCACTGCACCATCAAGTCTCAGGAGGTAGCTGCTGAGGGTTCAGTATGCCCATATGGTATGCACCCTAACCACTCAGCCATCTTGTCACCCTAAAGTTTTTTTCTTTACTGACACTCTTGCTGGCACCCGCCTAAATTCTCTGTACCTGAATTCACGGTGGGGTTGTGGATGTGGATGTGCGCAGCAGTTGCTAGGTGATAAGATAAACTTTCGTATGTCTGCTACCAATCAAATAAAGTATAGGCATTGTCAATGTTTTACCTGTTTTCATTCATTTACAGACACAGGATTGGACATAACCAGTAAGAAAACAGAAAAGCAGTAGAAGGAAACAAGTTAGGTTTTATTTGAAACTATGAAATTCTGAATTAAAAGTGCATTTTTACAAAAACGGGAAAGAATAATCTCAAAAAAGAGAGCAATCCTGGGAAAACTGGGACAGGTGGCAACCCTAAAATACAGCTGTTGATGCTAACGTTAGCTATGTAGTGATAGCAAAACTTACAAAACTTCTTTAATGTGTTCCTCACTTTAATGTTGCAGCTGATGAAGATGGAGATAATCTAATGACAGATGGGTAGCTTGAAGTTTTTTCTAATTTAACATAATTTATTTGATAATTACATTTCGTCTTACGCGTCACAATCCAATTTGTTAAAGTTATCAAATAAAAGTACAAAAATTTCCTGTAGTACAAGTATTAATTAGCAGAAAATATAAATACCAATGTGAATTACAAGTTAATTGAAATAGTAATTAAGTGCAGTACTTAGTTACTTTCTACTAGTGTTACCTTGATATCTCAGTTTTAGTCAAGTAACAATATAATAACTTTACCTGTCCTTGAGTAGAACCTCTCAGTAATCTGATTACAGCTTGTTCAGGTGTGATGTGATAAATTAAAAGCCCAGAATATGTCAGGAGGAGTTTGCTGATGAAGAGCTAATAAGCCCTCCTCCTCCTCCTCCTCCTCCTCCTCCTCCACCTTCATCTCCTTCAAGGTTCTTCAAACAGAGCTGGTCAGGATTTAAAGCGTCTGATCTTTAAATATGATTTTATCTCCCTGCAGAGGAGACATTTACTCTGACAGGTCGACGTCTCCCCTGAGGAGGAAACTTACCCTCCTCCTCCCCCTCCTCCTCTCATCCCCTCCTCTCTTATTATCTCATGTCATCTCTCCTCCACATCCTCTCATCTCTCTTCATCTCCTCTCTGCTCTCTTTCACTCCTCTCTTCTTCTTCACCTCATTTCTCCTCTCTCTCTCCTGTACGTACTGATACTTACTGTGATTTACAGGCTGACTCACCACCTCCCTCTGCGTGTGTGTGTGCATGTGTGTGTGTGTGTGTGTGTGAGTGAGTGGTCTCTTTATGTCTTTCTGTAGACAGACTTTGGATCAGTCCCAGTTTGTTCATCACATAAACACAACATCTCTAGTTACTGACAAATGTTAGTGAAACTTAACCAACAGTTACACTGATTGTACTGAAGGGGGCGCTAAAATGTTTGCCTTTCTTTCTTTCTTTCTTTCTTTCTTTCTTTCTTTCTTTCTTTCTGTCTTTCTCATGTTCTCATGCCAAAACACAGAACTAAAAAATCTGATCAGAACCACATAAACACACACACTGTTTA
>NW_019174574.1:3210692-3285692 GCF_002260705.1 Seriola dumerili | reverse complement strand
AAAGTTGACAAAACACTTTTGTGAATGTTCTGTGTTTCCATTGAGTGGTGTTGTGAGAATAAAGCTGGTTTTCTCCTCTCTTGATATGGTTTCACTTGATACGACAGGAGCCATGACTTATGAAAAGTGTTTCCATTTCATTTTAGTGAAATATTGCCTGTATACATTTTTTTGTGACAATTTTGAGTTTTTTCTAAATTCAAGTTTCCATGACTCATGATTCGTGATTCAAAACTGTGCATTACGCAAGTTAATGGAAACAGACCTACTGCCTCTGCTTCAGTGTTGTGATTATCTGAGCAGCAGTGGCTTTGATCGCTGCTGTCCTCACTCTTTCATTAGCTCAGTTTAGTGACAGGTCAACAGGTAAGGCTGATCATACAATCAGACTGTAAATACTGAATATTCAAACAGGTCACACAGTTCAAATACTGGTGTTGATAGCTCTAATCAAGCTGCTTTCAAATCAAAGTCAGGTGAGTTGATGCTTTAGCTCTTTCTGTTTATCTGCCTGTCCACTGAGTGTGTGTATGTATGTAGACTGTCCTCAACACAGTGAGTGGAGGAGCAGCTTCTCCACGTCCCTGTTTAGAGTGTGTTGTTGGGGCAGTAACAAGCCTTGAGCATGTTTCTTTTTTAAGTTATTTTTTCCCTTTATTTTGATAGTCACAGTTAGAGAGAGACAGGAAAGTCAAGCAGAGAGAGAGGGGGGATGACACGCAGAAAAAGGGCCCCAGGTCTGATTCAAACCTGGGCCGCTGCGGTTAGGATTAAGCCTTAATGATATATGCCCTACGTGAGCCACCGGGGAGCTCCAAGCCTTCAGCTTGTTGAGAGTGAATCTAAAGCTGTAACTCAACAACAAAGTCTGACTCTTCACTCACCTGTGTTGCTGTTGGGGTGGGGGGGGATGTGTCCAAGTGTGTTCACAGGGACAGGTGAGGCTTCCTGTACGTCTGGTTGGTGATGGAGAGGCGGGTCAGCCGGGCGCCGTAATAATCCACAATGTAGTTTGAGCCATCTGCTGGACCCACGATCTGCAGGAGAACACACAACAACAACAACAACAGGTAATGTTACACTAACATAAACCTTCAGTTTAACTTCAGCTCTGATGAAGCTGCATTTGATGCACATTTCTCCTCACAGTGATTTAAAGTGGTGTTCAGACACCTGTCTGGAGCCTCATTAAGACTCCCCTTTCTCAATGAAGGAAGATCAGAGTTTTTATACAAACTGATTGATTAAGGGAGTGTCTTCATCCGTTTATGGCTAATTGTGGGAGTGGAAATGAGGCTTGTGCACATGTGCCTAATTTTTCCATGAGTGAGATTTATAAAGTGGAACCATGCGAACGCACGGCTTTATAATTCTGATGAAAAGAATGTGTATGAATATTTCTGGTTTTGTGTAAACACATAGTTTTAGATATATAATCCTCAGAGTTTTATATATGTGCAGTATATATGAGCAGACCCAATGTGTCTCAGTAACGTTCATATATTCCATACACCTCATTTCTTCTCCATGTCACAATCCATATTTAATTTCAAAGGTTTATATCCTATTTCACAACTCCCATACCTGTCTGCAAATAGACTTTATCTTATTTTTGCATTATTTCTTTATTTATCTTCGTCTATTTCTATTCCTATTATTATTGTGGAGGAACAAAGACACACTCTTCGTATGTTTGTATACCTGCCCAACCAAACAGATTCTGATTCTGAAACTTCCTGGTTAACTAAAGATCGAAAAAAAACAATCACTACAGTTTCTACAGTTTCTATGTTCCAGCATAAAGTTCCACACTCATATTTGGCTGAATGTCAAAACAAACTGTGATCTGAAGGATGCCGGGGCCACACAGAAGCACTGAGTGGCCCCAGACATGCAGGCATCATTTAAATTTTGTGGACTATTTAAAAATGTTCTTGTTGATTGTCTCAGCTCAAATATTTTTGTTTCTACAGTGAGAGAAAATAAAATCTCTGAGGCTCTGATCTCGCTGAACCTCATGATCGTTTCTCTCATGAACAGAAAAGTCTAAAAATCTGTGATCGGTCAAATGTGACTGTCGACACACACCGTGTTCACGTTTAAACTGACAGTCTGTCAGTCAGTCAGTCAGTCAGTCAGTCAGTCCGTCCGTCAGTCCGTCAGTCAGTCAGTCAGTCAGTCAGTCAGTCAGTCCGTCAGTCAGTCTGCCCGTCCGTCCATCCATCCATCGCAGGTCCCCTTCACCCCTTCCTGTGATGGATTCCCAGCCTCTATTATCTAAAGCACTTCAACAGGAAGGAGTGATTTGTCCCTTCACCTCCGGTTTCCCTCGCTCCATCCATCTGCCTCCGCGCTCTCTCAGGCCATTAGAAACTTCTGGAAGAATAATTCATCCCGGGGCCTCAGAGAGATGCCGCGCGATGGATGGGTGTTAATAATAATCAGAAGGCCGATGCCTGTTTATTCATCAGACTTGCCGCCACCCTCCCCCCAGATGGGCAGTTAGCTGCTAAAATATGAGGCTCCACTGCCGTGTGCCACGCTGAAATGGATCCCCAGGGAAACAAGGAACTCTTCATCACAAGTGTCAGTCTTAAAGACGACATGAAACCGGGAGCTGAGGAGCAAACATGAAGCTAATGTGGAGCGTGACAAGTTTAAATCACTGATCTGAGATCAGTCTGAACGTCAGGACACTGAACTACTGTCTGTAGAAGAGGGGTGAAAATAACCAGGAGCTTGACAAAACGCCTGCACGTTAGTGTCCACTTACCAGTTTTTGTAGGGAGCTTTCACAGCTTATCATAGTCTTTCTCAGCAGATGAAGCATGCTCAGATGTCTTTGTGTGACTTAAGTATGATTGTTTCTGTCTTCCATATGTCCAGGACATCTGAGTGTGCTTTATCAGATGAAGATGCAGTTGAAAGGTCTGGGAAAAGGCAATAAATGGACCCTAATTTTTTTTTAAGTATATTTTTTGGCCTTTTTATGCCTTTATTGATAGTGCAGTAGATAGAGACAGGAAATGGGGAGGCAGAGAGAGGGGGAATGACATGCAGCAAAGGCCGTCCAATGCGGGCCTTGAACCGGGGCCAACTGCAGCGAGGACTGTAGCCTCTACACATGGGGCGCCTGCTTAGACCACTACGCCACACGACGCCCCCAAATGGACCCTAATTTAATAGTTTTCTGGACTGAGCAGTTCCTATGTCACTGCAGACTGGTGTTTTAACTGTCTGGTGTTTTTAAGGATCAAGTAAATGAAAACTGAGCTTTAGAGGAGCTGAAAGATTTTCTTACCTTCAGACAGAGCCAGACTAGCTGTTTCCCCCTGTTTCCCCAATCTATGCAAAGCTAAGCTAACCAGCTGCTGGCTGCAGCTTCATATTTTTGAACAGACGTGAGATTGATTTTGATTTTCTGCTCTGCATTTCCCAAAAAGCCTTTAACAAACAAAAATAACGTGAGGATTCTGTTTTTGTAAAATTTTAAAGAAGTCTTGTGTTGGACATTTTTCACTATTTTCTGACATTTACAGACATTTCTGTAGGAGGAGACCTGAGAGATCTGAGTGTTTCCAAACCAGTGCCTGACCAGTACCTGACTGGGGCTGGAACTCACCTGCATGGCGATCAGTATGAAGTCAATCAGAGTGCCGATTCCACAGAAACCAACAGTGCAGAACTTCAACAGACCTGAGAGATAACGAGAGGGAATCAGTGTTAAAGACACTTTAAAGCACGATCTGAATGAATGAGTAAAATCACATTTAGTTTGACCAGGTCAGTCATCAGGCACAGAGTCAAATACTGTGTCACAACTCCAGTTTCCATCGTTATAATCACAGACTCGATCAGAATGGTTACCAACAGTTACCACTGGTTACCACTGGTTACCACTGGTTAGGGTGCACGTTATAACTGAAGACCTTGTTGCATGTCGTTGGAGTTGAAAAAATTAGTTGATAAACAGGAAATGATTCTGATGATCGATCAATTGATTGTTTAAAACACCAAAACTTCTCCCATGTGAGGATCTGTGCTTCTTCACTGTGTTTATAGCTGTACACTGAGTGTCCTCCGGACGGTTGGTCAGATGCCACTTTCACCATTTTCTGACATGTTACTGATCGATTCATTGATTAACCATGAATATAATCAGCACATTCACTGATAATGAAAATAACAACAAACATGAGTGCACTGATAAACAAATGACTGATCTGTGCTCTTGAATTTACTGTGCCCTGATCCTGTTCCTGCTCCTCAGAGGATAAATCTTTTAATTCTAATGATCCTCAGCACAAACTTTACGTTTTCAGGGGCACTGCTGCTCAGACTGGATGTTGTTGTTTGTTCATATTGTGTTTGGATTTACCTCTGCAGCCTGTAGGGGACACTAACAGCACTTCTGCTGTTAAATCTTATTATCTTCTTCTTTCTGTTTGCTTGTTCTGCTCTGTAACAACGCCGTCGGTAATATGATTGTTTTTAAATGAATCTGACTTGGCTCGGCTAGGCTAAGCTTGGCTCGGCCCGGGCCAACCTGTGCCAACTCAGGCCAGGTGTTCGTCAGTGCAGCTGTCCTCCATCCAAACCCCTCCACCCCCTCCACCCCCCAGTACCACACACACATGCAGAGCCTCTCAGCCTTTGTGGTTTTGCAGGTGTCTAATTAAAAGAAGGGGAGAGGAGACTCAGTCTGCTGATAATAACTCGTCCTTGTTGTGTTAATCATCACTATTATTCTCTGGGTTGTTTCGCTCTGTTGTGTCTAGATCAGTGACAAACAAAGACTAATTCAATTCAGGCTGGAAAACCAAAAAACGAGGAAACAGTTAAAGAGCAATGCTGCCCATTTTCATCAATAGTTCAGCTCCAGGAGGAAACAGGAGGAGGAAACATGTCCGACACGAGCAGTTCCTCTCGTGTCCTCTGGGTGCTGCTGGGAATTAACTCACTCAGAACTTACTGTTCTGAAAGTGAGCGTAAAAACCTTCGACGTCTTCCTACAGACGAAGTCAACAAAAATCTCACAGATTAACTGACAAACATTCTCCGTGCTTCTCCAAAGTTAAGGTTCAGTAGCTTTTTAGTAGCTGTTCAGAAGCTTTTGATCATATCACATGATCTTCCTCAGCAGATGGAGTTTGTCACTGATAAGTAGATTTTTGGAGCACTGTAAGGACTTCTCAACCGTGCTAGCTTAAAAGTTAAGGTTCTGAGTTGAGTCTTGATTTTAGACACAGCAGCTGAGAGCAGTGTCGGAACAGGTTATTTGGTTGCGATCCGGAGCTTGAACGGTGTCATAAGATCAAAATCTCAGAAAACTAAATGAACTTTGAGGTTTTCTCAATTTCAATTTTCAAGATTAAGAATGAATTTTTAGCCTCAGCTGATACATTTTTCCCTCTTACCTGAATATTTATGGACCATAATATTTAAAGTTCCATTATAAATTATTCAGATCAGTTGATAATGAATATAATCAACAGTTACAGACTGATTATCAAGAGTACGACGAGGCAACAAAACCAAAAATTAAAATCCGAATTGTCTTTTTTGGTGACATTTCATGATTTTAAACAGAAAATGTAGAAAAATGTAAGTTTTTTCACTCCGTCTGTCTTGTGAAAATGGTTATACATGTAGAGTAGATATTGATGTCACAGTTTACATGACTGTCCTGATGGAAGGAGACTGATGCGGCTTCATCTGCTATTTCTGACTGAAAATGACCTTTCTATCAAGGTTGTACGTAGATTTCACATAGTGCAAACATAAAACTATAGATTAATTTGATTTATTGCTCAGCTATAATCATTACATTACATGTGTGTGTGTACCTAGAGCAGGGTATCCCAGGTAGAAGCGATCTGCTCCGAGCCAGCCCAGGAACAGAGATAAAGCCACAGCGACTTTGTAGGAGTAACCGCTCCTGAAAGAAAAAAACTATTAGAATCCTCAGAATAATCAATAATCAGTATGACCAGAACAATGATCCAGGGTTTCTACAGGAGACTTCACATTAAATCTAAGAATTTTAAAACCTTTTTATTACAGCAGAGAACGTCATTTGACCTTTTGTGACACCTAGTAATATCATTTATCAATTAGTGTGATCTGGGCCCATGTATGTATTACTGAACAGGCCTACAGGGGCCCAGGGCCCCAAGGAGTCAGAGCCTCTGTATGAAGTGACTGTTGATATTTCTTGAGCTCAGTTAAAGACACAAAGACACAAAACCACAACAACGAGGAACAACATGTCAACAACTAGTCTTTCTGTGCCTCTTTCAGTTTGGAAGTGGGGGCCTTTTACTTGTCTATGTCCAGGGGCCCGTTGTCTCATAATGCAGCCATACCTGGACTCTGATAAACAGCAGAAAATTAATGAGTAAGATGAAGTTTCTTTGTTAAAATTAACAGGTGTCCATTCTGAGTGGATGAGCCTCAACAGCTGTCTCCTGACTGACAAACTTTATAAGTAACGTTTTTGTCTGCAGCAAGACAACATGTTCAACACCTCTGTCAGTGAAGTGTGTGTGTGTGTGTGTGTGTGTGAGCACTCACACATTCCTGCAGGAGATGGTTTTGTTGAAGCCCACCTCCTTCCCGCTGAACTTGAACTCCGTCCCGTTAGAGAGTCGACAGCTGATGTTCGGAGCTGGGAGGCACTCCACTGAAAACACACACACACACACACACACACACACACACACTCACTCTTAGACTACTGAAGCTGTCTGATTCTCTGAATGACTGTCGGTCAGATTTTCTTTCACCTTTTTTAAATCCAACGTGTGTGTAACAAATACTTCTGGTCTAGACTGTATACATCTATAAATCGTGTTGTATACGGTTTTATATTGTCTACAATACAGTACACTACTGTATATCAGTCAGTTAGATTCTTAGCCTGATGGCTGGTGAGTAAACTCTGAGTGTTTATCTAGTCGGCCACTTATTCCAATAATACAAGTGTCTTCAAATACTCATGGAGGAAAGTGTTTTTAATCCACATCAAATACAAAACCCCACCCACAGCATCTATTACTTTGAAATCCAGATATATTCTTTGGTGAGAACTGCTTTAAAGTGGCCGACAGTTTCATACTGTTTACACTGTGAATGTGGGATTGTTCACATAAACATCGAAATCATCACAGCTGTCACAAACGTCTCGTCCGGTGCCTCACCCCAGGCCGTCGTGTCTCTGCAGTTCTCCGGCTCCTGAGTGGCTTCATCAATCTTTGGGTCGTTGCAGAGATACATGAGCAGAGTGAAGGAGTCCAGACATTAACATGGAGTGAACGAACAGGAGTTTCATTATCAGGAAACATCACCAGTCTCTCTGATCTGTTGATTATTCACTGTGACTGTTTTTTCAGCTTTGACACCAAATGGAGACAAAGGCGTCTCAAACCTGAACCATAAAAACCTCCAAACTACAATACCCTCAGCTCCTCCCCACCTCAGTCATCTTCTCCACCAGATTCTCCCCCACCCCGTGGACTGAGCTCTGACTAAACTGAAAAGCACTGAAGTAATTCAATGTATTATTTTTATTATAATTATCATTATTAACACTGTGCATCAGTGGGATGAAACATTTGACCAGAAACATTTTCAGATCTGTTTCTGACTGCACCTGTTTCGAATGACTCTTAAATCAATTATTTTATAATTAATTATATTATATAATTATATCATTTGCAATCAGGTATTTTAGATAGTTGTTAGCTTGTTGTGTCTGTATTACAGACGTGAACACTTTTTCCTCCTGTTGTTCACTCAGATAAACAATGTGGCTGCTTCTGGGTTCATTTAGTAATATATGAGGCACAGTTCCTGTCCTGTCAGACCATATGTGGTTTATAACGTAAGTAAATCTCTAGTTGCAGGCAGTAACTGCAGTATTTCACTAATACTGATCAATATTTACAGTTTTAGCTGCTGACAGCTTCACCAAGCTAGCAGCCGTTAGCCGCCTCCTCCAGGTGAAGTTTCTCCCTCTAAATTACACGTTAAGTTGACAGACATGGATTAAAGGATACTGTCCGAGTCTGAGGTTTTCACAGCTGAGCACGTCTTCGCTTAAAACCACCTTTAAATGAGAGTAAACACAGTAAAACAACAGGCTCCACATCCCGGAGCGTAAACACACCAGCCGTGTCCGGGAGCTCGCCATGACTGACTCCGACTTTATCACGTGACAGGATGCTGCTTTCAGGACGCCCCAAAACATTGTAATTTAGCACTCTATACGACATGAAGAGAACAAACTGTCGAAAAATATTTTATCAACTAGATAAGGGTGAACTGGGTAAACTGTATGTATGATCTAGTTAAATTTAAAGTATATCATTTAGTTCTTTTTAATTTAGTGGCTAAAAATAAGACATACCTGTGAATGATTTTTATCATTATTTTATGTATTTATTGTTATTTATTAAGACTGCTTCTTAATTACACTTAGATTGTTGGGACATTTTGCTCATTTTCTTTGTTGTGCTGATGTGTAAAATTAAAATTATTCTTTTTAAATATTGTCAAATATGACAGGTGCCTTCTAATAATATATTGTATTTATAATACAACCTGTAGTATCTTTTAAATCACTTCTCAAAACTCACTTTTATACAACAGCATGTTCTTCACTTGTAACTATATCATCAATAGTTTTGTAATATAGATATACCTATACCTACCTAAATAATTATTTACTTTTGCATGAATATTATGAAATTATCATACATTTTTTCTAAGGTTTTTTTTTTTTTTTTTTTTTACAGTAAATTGACTACAAAGTGATCAATTGCATAAAGCGACTAAATTTAGCGACCTTTATTATTTATTTTCCAATGTCATGCATGAACTTTCAAGCTCAAAAAACAATTCAGATTTTTCAATTTTGCTATGTTTGTTTTAGTTTTTTCATTGACTTGTGGCTTTTAGTTATTTTTGTTATAGAATAAAACGTTAAACTAAAAAAAAAACCTTTATTGAACTAAGTAAAACAGAGGAAGATCAGACTTTTAAACAGCAGCACCAAATTTGTCTCATAAAGCAAAAACAGTATGAAAAATAAATAAATTACAATAAAATGTGCATAACAAAGAAAAAAACATAAATACCTCTTCATAGTGTGTTCCAGAATAGTGGCTTTTGTGTATGTTTCCTAAGTCCTACAATTACCTACATCAGTTGAAATCGAAGCATAGTTAGTATTTCCGACTGTACCCGAAAGCAGCATTAAAGCGACACTGGTACCAAACTGGATCCAGTTGATGTGAGTTTTACACCAGTTCAGAACAATTTGAAATCGCTCTGTTTTCTGTGAATTAGCATTTGACTGGTTCTTACATCCCCCGACTCATTATCCAGCTTCAAATATAACGACACGACATTTTTTCAGACGTTGTTTAAGAAGCTAAGTTAGCATGCTAGCGGCTAGCGGGCTGTTAGCGGACGGTTGTGTTGCTGTGAAGTTGTGAAGCTGATGGAGGAGAAGTTGTTTAAATGTCGTTGCAGTGAAGTTAACGGTTATAAAGACATGGAGACGTTAAGTTTGGTGTCGTCGCTGAGTTAAAGTGTGTTTTTAAGATGTCGCCGCTGGTCAGAGCGAGTTTCCTTCAGTTTTTAAAGTTTGATGCACCTGTTGCGAGTTGAATCTGCCTGTGATTCCCATTGATCCCATGATTTAAACGGTTTTAAAAGCTCCTGTTTCAAACCCCACTTTTCAAACAAACACAACAGACAAACTGGGGGATAATTTATTGGTTAATTTCACATTTCGTTTCACCCCTCCCCTCTGAGCTGTCGAGTTTCACTTCCTGCTTTCTCAGGTGAGCGCAAAGGTGAGTTTCCCCCACACACAATCACTGATTTACCGGAGTGAGTGAGACTTTCAGGCTGGTTTCTGTCCTGCTGTTTGGTGTAAAGTTTGGGGAATGTCGTGTTGTGTGTTTTTGCCCCTGTGTGTGCTGATAAAGCGGCTCTGCTGAGCTAACAGTCTGATAAAGAGCCTCCCACCTGAGATACAGAGACACACCTGAACGCAGCACAGACAGGGTTGGTTCACAGGGACGAGCTCTGAGCAGGGGGTAAACTTAATCGCGTGATACATCAGTGGGTGAAGCACATACAGGAAAATGAGACTGTAAACAAACATGTTAGAGGAGGGGGCTTCAATGTTAAAGCACCGAGTCGGACACATTTCTGGCTTTGGTCTTTTCATGGGATTTGTTGACAGTAAGAAAAATATACAATAATTTAAGATGTATATTAGATTTTCAAAGCAAAGGCCGCATGCAGCTAAGCTATATTTTATCTGTATTGCTTGATAACTAAATTGTCGTGGTACATGATTCATAGTTATTCAAAGTTATTAAAAATATCAATAAATGGCTGCATTTTATATGTAACATATCCTATAGCCCCCTGTCCCCCCTTGTAGTGGTGGTGTCTCTCTATGTGGTTGGTTTTCTGTCTCGTTGTGGTAGTTTTATGTCTTTATGTGGTGGTTTTGTGTCTCTTTGTTGTGGGGTTGTGTCTCTTTGTGGTAGTTTTATGTCTTTATGTGGTGGTTTTGTGTTTCCTTGTTATAGTTTTATGTCTCTGTGGTGGTTTTGTGTCTTTGTGGTTTCTTTTGTGTCTCTTCGGGTGGTTTTATAACTCTGGTGGTTTTGTGTCTCTGTGGTTGTTTTATGTCTCTTTGTGGTGGTTTTGTGTCTCTTTGTTGTGGGGTTGTGTCTCTTTGTGGTGGTTTTGTGTCTCTTTGTGGTGGTTTAGCATGTCTTTGTGGTGGTGTCGTGTCTCTTTGTGGTGGTGTTCTATCTTTTTGTGGTGGTTTAGCGTCTCTTTGTGGTGGTTTAGCGTGTCTTTGTTGTGGTGTTGTGTCTCTTTGTGGTGGTTTAGCGTGTCTTTGTGGTGGTGTTGTGTCTCTTTGTGGTGGTTTTGTGTCTCTTTGTTGTGGGGTTGTGTCTCTTTGTGGTGGTTTTGTGTCTCTTTGTTGTGGGGTTGTGTCTCTTTGTGGTGGTGTTGTGTCTCTTTGTGGTGGTTAAGCGTCTCTTTGTGGTGGTTCAGCGTCTCTTTGTGGTGTTATGTCTCTTTGTGGTGGTGTTCTGTCTTTTTGTGGTGGTTTAGCGTGTCTTTGTGGTGGTGTTGTGTCTCTTTGTGGTGGTTTAGTGTGTCTTTGTGGTGGTGTTGTGTCTCTTTGTGGTGGTTTAGCGTCTCTTTGTGGTGGTTCAGTGTTTCTTTGTGGTGTGTCTCTTTGTGGTGGTTTTGTCTCTTTGTGGTGTTGTGTCTCTTTGTTGTGGTGTTGTGTCTCTTTGTGGTGGTTTAGTGTGTCTTTGTGGTGGTTTAGTGTGTCTTTGTGGTGGTGTTGTGTCTCTTTGTGGTGGTGTTGTGTCTCTTTGTGGTGGTTTAGCGTCTCTTTGTGGTGGTTCAGCATCTCTTTGTGGTGTTGTGTCTCTTTGTGGTGGTTTAGTGTGTCTTTGTGGTGGTTTAGTGTGTCTTTGTGGTGGTGTTGTGTCTCTTTGTGGTGGTGTTGTGTCTCTTTGTGGTGGTTTAGCGTCTCTTTGTGGTGGTTCAGTGTTTCTTTGTGGTGTGTCTCTTTGTGGTGGTTTTGTCTCTTTGTGGTGTTGTGTCTCTTTGTTGTGGTTTTACATCTCTTTGTGGTGGTTTAGCGTCTCTTTGTGGTGGTGTTGTATCTCTTTGTGGTGGTTAAGCCTCTCTTTGTGGTGGTTTAGCGTCTCTTTGTGGTGGTGTTCTGTCTCTTTGTGGTGGTTTAGCGTCTCTTTGTGGTGGTGTTCTGTCTCTTTGTGGTGGTTTAGCGTCTCTTTGTGGTGGTGTTCTGTCTCTTTGTGGTGGTTTAGCGTCTCTTTGTGGTGATGTGCCTCTTTGTGGTGGTTCAGCATCTCTTTGTGGTGATGTGTCTCTTTGTGGTGGTTCAGCGTCTCTTTGTGGTGGTTTTGTCTCTTTGGTGGTTTAGCGTCTCTTTGTGGTGGTTTAGCTTCTCTTTGTGGTGTTCTGTCTCTTTGTTGTGGTTTTACATCTCTTTGCGGTGGTTTAGCGTCTCTTTGTGGTGATTTTATGATCTCTTTGTGGTGGTTTAGCTTTTCTTTGTGGTGGTTTTGTCTCTTTGGTGGTTTAGCGTCTCTTTGTGGTGTTGTGTCTCTTTGTGGTGGTTTAGCGTCTCTTTGTGGTTCAGCATCTCTTTGTTGTGGTTCAGCATCTCTTTGTGGTGATGTGTCTCTTTGTGGTGGTTCAGCGTCTCTTTGTGGTGGTTTAGCTTTTCTTTGTGGTGGTTTTGTCTCTTTGGGGGTTTAGCGTCTCTTTGTAGTGGTTTTATGCCTCTTTGTGGTGGTTTAGCTTTTCTTTGTGGTGGTTTTGTCTCTTTGGGGGTTTAGCGTCTCTTTGTAGTGGTTTTATGCCTCTTTGTGGTGGTTTAGCTTTTCTTTGTGGTGGTTTTGTCTCTTTGGGGGTTTAGCGTCTCTTTGTAGTGGTTTTATGCCTCTTTGTGGTGGTTTAGCTTTTCTTTGTGGTGGTTTTGTCTCTTTGGGGGTTTAGCGTCTCTTTGTAGTGGTTTTATGCCTCTTTGTGGTGGTTTAGCTTTTCTTTGTGGTGGTTTTGTCTCTTTGGGGGTTTAGCGTCTCTTTGTAGTGGTTTTATGCCTCTTTGTGGTGGTTTAGCTTTTCTTTGTGGTGGTTTTGTCTCTTTGGGGGTTTAGCGTCTCTTTGTAGTGGTTTTATGCCTCTTTGTGGTGGTTTAGCTTTTCTTTGTGGTGGTTTTGTCTCTTTGGGGGTTTAGCGTCTCTTTGTAGTGGTTTTATGCCTCTTTGTGGTGGTTTAGCTTTTCTTTGTGGTGGTTTTGTCTCTTTGGTGGTTTAGCGTCTCTTTGTAGTGGTTTTATGTCTCTTTGTGGTGGTTTAGCTTCTCTTTGTTGTGGTTTTACATCTATTTGTTGTGGTTTTGTGTCTCTTTGTGGTGGGTTTATGTTTCTTTGTGGTGTTTTTATGTGTCTTAGTTGTAGTTTCTTCACACTTCTTGTTAGAAAGTTAGCTATTGAGCCTTTACAGTACAGATTTGGAGTCAGTCATGTCTTTATGTTTCTTTTCTTTTGTTGCCCAGTATTTGAAATAATTGTGAAATAATTGTGAAATAATGTTCTTCTCTGTTGTTCTTTGCTCAGATTGATCCAGAACGACAGACAGAGAGTGAAACGGAGACAAAGACAGAGGGACGACGATGTTTGAAAATGTCCCGACAGGTACATTCTCTCAGCTGTTCAATATTTTACAAAGCTCACAGCTGAAGTGAAGATTATTATTTGTCTTTACATTTTCAAGCTGTTTACCTGTTCACTTTGTGTTTACTTTGTGTGTGTTTGTCTTCAGTGTCCTCAGCGGAGCGTCAGCAGGTACTGGGAGCTCTGGACCGTCTGCACTCCAAACTGGTCCAGAGGGAAGAGTGGACCCACAGTGACACCCTGGGAAACCTGAGGGAGACCCTTCAGAGTCCACTGTTCAACCACATCCTGACCCTGCAGCATTCCATCAAACAGCTCCGCAGCCAGGTGAGTAACACAGTGAACCTGGTCTGAGACCGGACCACAGCAGAACCAGCAGAGTCTACATACACTCCCTGACACGGGTCATAAAGCAGTTCAGCTTTGTATAAAATCAACAATCCACTGACTTTTTTCTGGGGCCCAGACAGGTGAATCAACACCTGTGAAGCTTCATGAAGCATTATTCATAGAAACACCTCTCTCTAAAACCTGACACATTAAGAACATAATGTGAATACTTTCAGAGAGAGTTTGTAATTGCAGGTTTTTTGTATTAGATGACATCAGCAGGTGTTTCTCTTCCTCTGCTCACACAGTGTAATAATGTAGATCAGTGTTTTATCAGCTATATTTAACATCAGCGCTGCAGACTAATGATCGTGTCACATCAGATCTGACATGTGTAACTCCACCCAGGTGTTGACAGCCTATCAGATATCGGCGCTGTGCCGCCTCCTGTCCACACTGTGACCTGTCAGTGGAGCTGAGTGGGGACGTTGACGCCCCTCTGCATTGCCTGCATCTGTATTCAGCTCCAGCTCGTCCTGACGTGGAGCCTTTACAATAAACAATCTGCAGGCCAAATTAAGATAATGGCAATAACCGACGCTGGGCTTCATATTCTAAGTGCTGCGAAGGTCAGAGCTGAGTCTATGAATGCGTCGGTGGAAGCTGGTGGAGGGTATATGAAGCAGGGACTTCTCTCTCTTTCTTTATTTATTTTCCCTCCCTCCCCCGGCTCTCTGCGGATCTATCAAGCTTTAATATCTAGTGTCTTGGTTTGAGTAACGGCCTTGTCGAGGCGGTATTGATGAAATGGCTCGGGATCCTGCTCCGTCAGCCTGGCCTAAATAAGCCGCAGACTGATAAGTTTCCACAATGTGAGTGTAAAGGTCATTAATACATTACCTGTTCAGAGAGAGGGAGCCTGCAGAGGAATCTATTGATTTTTTTTTTCCTTTCTCCTCCCCACTTACCCCCAGGCCTCTCCGCTTCATTTTTTTTCCTCCATGTCTTTCTTTCTTCTCGACAACGTCCTTGCATATAAGGGCGCCTCCCCATCTCTCTTTCTGTCTCTCTTTCCCTCTCTCTCTCTCTCTCTCTCTTTCTGTGTTGGATCTTTGCTTTTGTTTGGTGGTAAAAACCTGAAGCTGGTGGAAGTTTATGGCATGAGTCCAACATGGACTTCACACTTTCAGCCTTTAGAGAGATTACAAAAATAAATACACCACATGGCCAAAAGTATGTGGACAGCTGAACCTTTCGGCCATTATGTGACTGTGTGGCTGTGAGTCCATGTTCATTAATGTGCTGCTCTAACAGCCTCCACTCTCCTGGTTTCAGTCTTTCCACCACATGTACAGTAGAAGCTGCAGCAGGGATTTACTCCAATTCACACACCGGAGCATCAGTGAGTGCCAACACTGATGATGGGTGTACAATGTTATACTGAGACTTTGCAGCCAGTGAATGAGTTCAAAATGTGGCACTGCTTTCAGCTAAGATTCACAGTTTTTCTACTTTGAATCTTTTGTGTCATCTCAGCCATTGATATAAATTTGTGCCTCAGCTCTGACAGACAGATTTATCTCATCCTCTGTTCAGACAACAAGCAGCTCCTCAAACATCTACATTAGGTTAGGTTACTTTAGTTGTACCAACCTCTGAGGCTGAAACGTGAAGTCAACATCGAAGAACCAAAACCTGCAGTTCCTCTAATGACCACTAGAGTCTGGCTCCAACAGTGAGTCAGTCTCCATAGACTCCCATGTTAAAATGTCCAACTTTACAGCAGAAATAAACATGTTTACAGCCTGGTACAAAAACAGTTTTGGTCTCTAGAGCTAATTTCCTCCTTCATGACACCTGTTTATATAACTCACCTGTTAACATTTTATTAAAGCTTAAGTTTATGGAGAATTTAGGGCGTGGCCTCTTTGAGTGACAGGTGGGTGAGCGTATGTTTGACACAAACCGACACACTCCACCTCTTTGACCATTTTTGGATAAGCTGGGAGTTAGGGGTGGAGTCAGACACTGCCAAGATGGCGACAGTGGATCTGCTCACTCTGAGCCTCAGAAATCTATGGGTGATGTCACAGAGGCTACGTCCATCTTTATTTACTGTTTTTGTTTGCAGTAAAAAGAGTCGTCAATCTTACAGATACACATGTAACACTCAGCACAGACAACACCGTGTGCACAAGGTAAATAAAAATAAATAATTTAAACATTGATTCTATGCAGTTGTTACTACAACTTATTCATATGAGTGATGCTGCTGGAATAAAGATATTTTTATGCTGTTTCATTCTGCACTGTTGTGACAATATGATCCTTCATCCATCGTCCTGATCAGTGGTCAAATCCGAACATCCAAACCACAGACTCTGTAAGACATTACATTAGACTGTAACCGTCTGTAATCTGTAACATGCTTCACCCAACAATTTTTATTAAGACTAAAGATTAAATAGATTAAATGCATTTTTATAGACCCCTGAGTTACCATTTGTAACACTGACCATTATCATTTAGTGTGTTTAATACAGCAGATTACAGTATTTGACCAACATAATATAATTGTTAAAACATTTTTTTGAGAAATATAGACAAATGAAGCCAAGGTTGTTGGATGTTTAGTGTAAGGATTAAGGTTTTATTTTCATTATTATGTTTTTAAACCTAGCTAATGTAATCTTTGTTTTTATTTATGTTTTTTGATTCTGTTAAATGTTTTGTGTTAATATTGTTTTAATTCTTAATCAGTTATTTTGCTTTGTGTTTGTCTTATATTTTTATATATTTTTTTTTTTTATTGATTTTGACAGGCTTATTCATCTCCCATACAGATTGGTTACAAATTGTAATTTTGTCTGTTTTGTTTACTAAGCACTAAGAACACTAAGAGACAAAAAAACGAGCAAACAAGACAGTCTAGCAACAACCTCACAAGACAAGACAAGACTCTGCAATTGATCATTTTCATTATTGATTAATCTGCTAGTTATTTTCTCAATCGGTTTGACTATATAATATCAGAAAATAATGAAACAAACCTGATAATAAAGCTGATGATGATGTTTTCAAAGTCCTTTTTTTATTCAACAAACTCTCCACAAGCCACAAAAACATTCAGTTTACAATCGGATAGAACAGAGAAAAGCAGTAAATTTTCAGATTTGAGAAGATTTAACTAGTAAATTAATGGATTATCATTAATTGATAATTGCAGCTCTACTGAAGTGTCATCTAAACACAAGCAGCAGCACAAAGACTGTTACACAATACACAGTCTGAGAAAGTATTATTTACATCAAAGAATAAGAATAATACTATAAGTAAATAGTAAAACATATAGAGGTTGAGCTCAGTTACAGTTTTATATAAAGTTCAGTCAAACAGCTTCACACACTGTTCTTCTGTGTTTTCTAACACTCCTGCTCCAAGCCAACTCTGCAAAACATGTATCACCTCCTATCTGACAGCCTCTCCCTCCTCACCCCACTCCTCCTCCTCCTCCTCCTCACCCTCTTCCACCTCCCCTCTCTGTAGTTGAGCAGTATGCCTCCTGATGCCTGCAGTGAGTTCAGCTTCTCCAAAAAGGGTCAGCTGATCATGAGCGCTGTTAATCCCGCCAGCAGCTCGGCCCCGCCCACCCTGTCTGCCTCCTCCTCTATCCTGACCAATGGCTCGTCTCCGCCCATCGATCAGACTGACCTCCTCCAGAAGTGGATCCTCACCGCCGCCAAGGTGGGTGGAGCCATGACACACACACACACACACACACACACACACACACACACCCCCACACACACACCCCCACTCCCCTGCAGAACGCCCTGCCCTGCATGCATATAAACACAGACAAACCACAGCATAAATATAAACATTGTGTGTGTGTGTGTATGCGTGTGTGTGTGTGCGCGCACAGGGCCGTCACACGGAGTTGGTCAGTCTGACTCGGCCATTCTCTGGTGGTCTGGGCTTCAGCGTGGTCGGTCTGAATCCTGCAGGAAGCAGCAGTCAGGGAGTCTTCGTCAAACACATCCAGCCTGGAGGCATCGCACACAGGTTCAACTGATTAAATAATATGTTTGTTTCCTACATTGAAGATGAGCAGGAGGTCATCATGTGATCAAAGAGACGCAGAGATCTCAGCAGCATTAGTGCATTAGTCTTTTTTTATTGAATAAGAAATAAATAAATAGTAATAATAAAAACATTTACTCACCAAGTTAAGATCTGACCTCATTAAAAAGCAATGAAATTAACGTAAAAAGCACATTATAAACATAAGTTATTTAATTATTTAACATGGGCAGCAGTAATATAAAGTACAGAGGATTTATCCTGAATGAGCTGCGTGCAGACACAGATACAGTATTGTTCTTTAATCTGTACTTAAAGCAGCTATAGTAGATATTTTCATAATAACAGTGTATGAAATGACAAGGTGAAAACAGTGTTTAAAGGGAAAGGAGTGAGTAAAAGTGAGGAACTTAGAATATCACAAGTTCAACATTTCTACTCTATAACTTGAAGGTGATCATGTGTCAGTGTTGTGTTCACTAACAACAAGCGGGCAACAGCATCAGTTATTGCAGCTTTTGAAGTAAAAGAAACATAAAATCTAAACGGTGGAACAGTGTATGTATTTATTTTACCATTTAATGGAGACTGTATATAACTAGATGATTCGATTTTAGCCTCCCAACACATTGAATAATACATGGTAAAAGCTAACCAACTGGCTGCTAACTGTAAAATCAGTCATTGTGTTGAAAGAATCTGCCAAAGAATTAGTTCTGTATCATCTCATCGAGAAGTTGAGACTGATGTTGGGTTGTGTTTGCAGGGATGGGCGTCTCCAGGAGCGGGACCAGATCGTGGTGATAAACGGTAGTCCTCTGGAGCCGGGGATCAGCCAGCAGCAGGCCCTCACCCTCCTGCAGCAGCCTGGAGAAATGGTGGAGCTGGTGGTGGCGAGGGACCGCCCACCCAACGCAGCGTCACCCGTCATCACGGTGAGAAGTCTGATATTCACCACAAAAGACTACACTGCAATAGTGAAGACAAGCACAGATAAAAACATTAACTCACCAAAAATAAGAAGGAGAGTTCAGCTATTCAAATACTTGTAAAATTTTCATCTTCAACCTGAGCACAGTGAACTTCAGAAGCAGAGACACAGAATCTGGATCATTTTTACAGCTTTAATTTGTATTTTTCTAATTTCTGGAAAAAAAAAATGTAAAGGCTTCAACAGACCTGTAAGTGAACAGCATTCGAGCTGAAATGATTAGCTGATTATCCAATTAGACAATGGACATGGCACCTGATTGGATAATGAGGAATCATTTCAGTTATTTTTCAAGCAAAACTTATGGAAAAAAAATCAGAATGTTTTCTGGTTCACAGTGAACTGATTTTCTGCAGGTTTGGAACAAAACACAACATTTGAAATTGTAACTTTCAGCTTTTTTTTTGGAGGTTTCGTTCATTAAACAATTAATCAATTAATCTAAAAAAGAATCGTCAGGTGAGTAGATAATTGTTTGTTTCAGCCTTATTTTGCATTGTGGTTCCTTCAGGTTCACTCACAGATAAGAGATGAATTCACATTTGAGTTTTACTGTGAAGAGGCGGCTACATATCATTTATACTGAAATATTAACATTGGCAGTATTTGAAACAAACATGATGGAGCTATTTTTTTTAATTTGATGTTTGTAGGTTTTCTTTGCCACTGAACATGGAGTATGTGGTGGTGATGGTCGCTGAAAACAGCTATTTTTTGGACTTAAACAATGAATTGATTATCAAAATAGTTGCTATAGATAAATAGATTATTTTTCTGATGATTGATTAATTGACCAGTCGTTGCATCTCTTTCTCTCAGCTGTCAGTCTTTATGTTAAGTTAGGCTAATGTAGACATAAGATTGATATCCATATTAGAAAGACAGAAAGAAAGAAAGAAAGAAAGAAAGAAAGAAAGAAAGAAAGATTCCCAATAACACTGAACACATTTTAAATTAAAAATCATATTTTATATTGATCTATAGAAACATTACCACAACCTCATCTTCTTCTCAAGTGACCTCACATGGGTCCAGACTCCTAGGTTGAGAAACTCTGTACCAACTTTTCAGATCTCTAGTAAGTTAGCTTACTCAGCTGTTAGTGTACTCAGCTGTGTTAGCAGCAGCACAGCTCCAGATGGGAGCTACATGCCTGATACTGAAGTTTTAGTGTCAGTTGTTTGAGAGAAACAGGAAAACAAGTGAGGATCATGAAATCAATAGGTTTTACATTTTTTGCTTCCAGAAAAAAACAAAAAACAAAAAAACAACGTCAATCATTTGATGTCTGTAAAATGATAAGTTCAAACTCTGTTCCCTGACTTACATTTAGATAGATAGCTAGATAGATACTTTATTAATCCCCTAGGGGAAATTCAAGTCATTCAATGTCCATTAGCTCATTTATAATAATATTAATAATAATAATGATAACAGTTGATAATAAATAAACAATAATAATTAGATTAGTCCACTTCCTTTGGCTGAGGTGTTGTATAGCCTGATGGCAGTGGGAACAAAGGATCTCCTGAACCTCTCTGTTCTGCAGCGCAGTGAGATGAGACGTTTGCTGCAGCTGTAGCTGCTTCTCTGTCCTGCCAGAATGTTGTGGAGAGGATGGTTGGTATTGTCCAAGATGGCCTCCACCTTACATTGCATGCGTCTCTCCACAACAGTCCTGAGTGAGTCCAGACTCCTGCCAAGCACAGACCCAGCCTTTTTGACCAGCTTGTCCAGTCTCCTTGTGTTCATGTCGGACATGCTGCTGCCCCAGCAGCCTGCAGCATGAAAGATACACTGGCCACCACTGACTGATAAAACATGTGCAGCATTTCACTGCAGACGTCAAAGGACCTGAGCCTCCTGAGTAAAAAGAGCCGGCTCTGCCCCTTCAGGTAGATGGCATCTGTGTTCAGGAACCAGTCCAATTTACTGTCCAGGTGCACACCTAGGTATTTATAAGTGTGCACCACCTCAATGTCCTTCCCTTGAATGTAGATTGGCTGAAGGGTGGGCCTAGACCTCCCAAAGTCCATGACCATCTCCTTGGTCTTGGAGGTGTTCAGAAGGAGGCAGTTCTTGTCACTCCTTTCACTGAAGGCCATCGTCAGATCCCTGATCCTCTTCCTGCCCGTTCCTGATACGCACCACAATAGCTGTGTCATCCGAGTATTTCTGGATGTGGCAGGACTCAGAGTTGTATTTAAAGTCGGCCGTATACAGGGTGAACAGGAACGGAGCCAGAACAGTTCCCTGTGGAGCCCCAGTGCTGCTCATCACTGTCCCTGAGACACAGTTACCCAGCCTGACGTACTGTGGTCATCTTGTCAGGTAATCCACAATCCAGGACGTGAAGCAGGGATCCAATCCCATCCTTTCCAGCTTGTCTTTAAGGATGGGGGGGTTGGATTGTGTTAAATGCACTTGAGAAATCAAAGAACATAATCCTCATGTAACCACCTGGCTCATCCAAGTAAGAATGGGCTGGTGGAGCGTGTAAAGGACGGCATCATCCACTCCAATGTGTTCTTTGTAGGTGGTGTAGGGGGTCTAGTGCATGTTCAACCTGTGGCCTCAGAAGGTGGAGAAGCAGCTGCTCCAGGGTCTTCATGATGTGTGATGTGAGGGGTGAGGGTCTGTAGTCATTTATCTCAGCCGGTCGCCCTACTTTAGGTACAGGAACAAGACATAATGTTTTCTACTGGATCAGGACCCTCCCTGTTTGAAGGCTTAAGTTAAAGATCCTCTGGACAGGCTCAGCCAGCTGGGCTCCACAGTCCTTTAACAGCCTCGGACACACACCATCAGGGCCTGTTGCCTCTCCATGACGTAGCCTCTTGAGCTCCACCCTCACCTCCTACACTGTAAAGGACAGGAGACTTGACCCCAATGTGGAGGGAGTTGCAGCTGCAGTATCAGGTTGTGGAGGAGATGCTGTAGGAGAAGCTGCAGCTGAAGCAGTGGGAGAGAGAACAGGGGAGGCTGTGTCACACCTGTTGTAGAACAGGTTGAACTCATTGGCCTTGTCCACATCACCTGATGTTGCCTGGCTGTTCTTCTCTTTATAGCCAGTGATGGTCCTCATCCCCTTCCACACCTCTCTGGTGTTGTTGTGCTGCAGCTTCCTCTCTACTTTAATTTTGTAGTCCTCCTTCTCCTGCTTTAATCTCCTCTTCAGCTCATGTTGCTCACACCTGAGCTTCTCCCTGTCTCCATCCCTGAAGGCCTCCTCTTTCTGCTTGAGGAGGGTCTTGATGTTACTGGTGATCCAGGGTTTGTTGTTTGGGAAGCAGTGTACAGTTCTTGCTGGTATTACAGTGTCCATACAGAAGTTAATGTCGTCCGTGGTACATTCAACCATTCTATCAAGGTCAGGGTCTTTGCTGTTATCATTTTCCTGTGACTCCAAACATTATTTAACATCATTATTTGACACATGTTGAGCTTCAAAACTAAATGTCAGCTTTTCTCATTGTGTAACAAAACTTGACTGAAAGTTGAAGTCGACTCCTTAATTTCAGTCACAGTTTGCACATTTGCTCAGTATGAAATTATTTTTATTATTATTATAGGCCTGATCCTAAACCAGCAGCAGTGGAGAGGAGCATCGCTGAAATCAGCTTTATCCCTACTGTCTGTTCAGCCACACACACACACACACACACACACACACACACACATCATCCAGCAGCTTGGCTGTCACTCAAAACAAGCAGTGCTGAGAGGGCATCAATCACAGCTGGAGGTCACTTTGAGGCCACGCCTCTGTATCAGAGTGAGACCTCCTGTTTATGACAAGCCGTAAGTCTGCTGACATTGACTCAGATGATTTTTATGACCTTAAAGCCTATAGGAAATCAAGTTAGTGCTCCACTTGCAGCATCGCTCCTGACAATATGTATTTAAGTCTGAGAGGAGCCGCGATCAATGAATGTCGACATGACGGGGGAGTCAAAGCCCAGCAGTGTGGGAGGGGGGAGTGAACACGGGGGAGGCACAGATAAAGAGACAGTGACGTCACTAAGAAACTCACTCCATCGGCTCCATCCTAACTGAAGTGAAAGGTCAGAGGTCATACTGAGGAGTTCACCTGAGGTGTGTTTGGAAGATAGAGAGGGAAGGAAATGAAGATTCAATTAAACCAGAGTTTCCCAAACTGCCAAGCATTGTGGGTATTGGAAACAATAATAGATAACTGTCTTTTAAATCCAACATCTTAAATTAATGCCTTTTTATAATCAGATTCTAATGGATTAATAACATATTTAAACATTTTCAATGAGTAAAAAGTTTTGTACAAAATCCATTTACATGAAAATGTTTGGAACTTGACAGGTGGTGCCGGTGAAGACGTACCACTCCTGTGATGGAGCTCTGGGGCTTCGTTGTACAGCAGAGTTGGGAACAAACAGTATAGATGAGCCGGATCAGAGAAAAGCTAATGTATGCCTGAGCCATTGGCCTGAATACATGAGAGGATGTTGACATTTAAACAACAAAAGAAAAGATTTCAGTAAGAAAAACGATGCGGTGACAGACCAGAGCAGGTCTGGACTGTTAATATGAGCAGGGGATCACAGGTTAGCTGCAGCCGTAATGATTCTGCCCTGCTCTATTGTTGGGTCATTATCGCACAGAATTACACTGTCCCTCTTGTTTGTTACCCTCCTCCTCCTCCCGGCTCGTTGGATCAGGGCCACGTCCTGCATACCAGGCCTGCGATCCTCCTGCTTTTGTTTTATTCATGTCCCGTTTCTATCGAGGTCACGTTTAATGGAGCCCAGGGCATAAAAAACACAACTCTGGATGGGGTTTTATTGCTGCTCGCCCGGCCTGGCTAACTATCCGTCTCCCCAAGCCAAGACTCCTCTGCTGGGCAGATTCAGGCGACTCTGACCCGCCGTCACAGCTGATGTGTCGTCCTGGCGTCAAACGTCTCAGCTCTCATTTCTGCTGGAATAAGTCCAGCACTGACAGGAAACTCGTCACTGTAAAGTGTCTCATAAAGACAGGTATAAATCAGCCCGTCAGATATGATTTTATAGCTTTTGTCTATTTAGTGAATATTATCCCAGCATCGATTAGGACAGTGTGTCGGAGGAGTTTACTGTTAATTTATGGCTCTCCTAAAAATGATGAAAAGCAGAAAGAACAGGGATAAAAAATAACAGATTGTGTGATTAAAGAAACCTGAAGGGGCCTTTAAAACTGCCTCCACTCAGGAAATGAACTTAAGCAGAACTTATCTGGATGAAGTTGGTAAACTTTTCTGTGAACTCCCCTCAGCCATTTTAGCATTTTAAATTAAAGTCACATTACCCAGCCCCCTCAGTCGTAACATCAAGGTTGAGTCAGACTTGCATCTAAGTTAATCAGGTACATGCTCAAATAGAAACAACACATACATAAGTCAGTTTTTCATAAATGGCCCAATATCACAAATCTCAAATGTGTCTCAGGCTGCTTTACAATCTGTACAACATATAGCACATACAGGAAGAGTTACAGAGGAGGGATCCCTCTCCCAGGACGCATAGACAGGAAACAGATGTAGATTTACAGAACAGACGATCAGCACGACATTATAGACAGATTGTCGACATGAAGAAAATGATCATACAACATAGAGAAACTTCCAAACAGACCTGACCCACTCGACCTCCTCTCACCATGAGGCATGTCAGTTCACAGATGTGAGTGAAATTCCTCTCCATTACAATGATCTGAGGTCAGAGTCTGGAGCGCACAGACTCTGGAAAAAGATGGACATGTCCTCAGTGATGTCACCTGGATTAATGTGAGGGGAGTTTTTAAAGCTTGAAGTTTGCAGATTTCCATAGAAAATAATTGGTTTGGATGTTTTGACACATGTCACACAACGCTGGTGTGTCACTCCACTTCCTAACTTACACATGACTCCATCCACATCACAACACCACAATCACAAAGGCTGTTGCCTCTATTTTTTTTATTTATATTGACTTGATCAAAAGCACAGAAACATTTCAGTCTGAGGTGAAGTCAGAGAAACTGGACCAGTGGCTCCTTCGACATAAACTTCATGTTTACCAAGTAAACTCTGCCTCTCTACTTCCCTCTGTGTTCACTTCATTTCTCAGGCAGTATGCTAGCAGCTAACGCTGTAGCCTGAGGCTAACCAATCATCCAGGGGTCAAACTAATACACAGGGATCACACTTGATCCATAACACGTTTATGTTGCTATAAACTCTACAGAGAGCTGAGGTGAAACTTATTACACTTGAGTATTGATTTTAATATAGCCTCGATTAACTGTCTTTAATATTTTCACCACAAAAAGACACACACAGAGCTGTGAGAAGAGTAAATGGAGGCTCGGTATAGTTTCCACAGACGCTGAAGAAGCTCAGCACATTTACTTCCACAGACTGTGTGCAGTGACGGAGCCTCTACTGTGGAAAGACTGAACTTCTGCTGCAGAGCGAAGCATTCACCACTCTGAGTGTGATCTGACTTTATCAGGCAAGCAGCCTCCTGCAGCGTCCTGCGATCAGCTGAGGAGGAGGTTTGTTTCATTAGACAGAGAGAGACCTCCTCTATCAGATCAGAGCTGTAATAAGAGAGCAGAGCCACCTCTGATTACAGCTACTTCATAAAGACAGCCTGTGTGTGTCTGTGTGTGTGTGTGTGTGTGTGTGTGTTAGCAGGTTTGTGCTGCAGCCTTTCATTGATCAGCAGCTGGTATCAGGAGTAGGAGGAAATGCTCTCAGCTGGTAATTACCTGCTGAGGTTCACTTTAACGACCTTTCACCTCAGGACAGATAGTCGGCAGCTCAGTGAGTCTGCTGCTCTGCTACCAGCACAATGAAATAAAAATAATTAGAGCAGTTTTAAATTATGCTGGTTTGATCTGCATTGATCTGCCAAAAGAAAAAGCTGAATCAACTCATTCTGCTTCGCTCTGACTGAAGGAAAATACTTTCAATCAAATTAATTTTGATTCCTGAAATGCAGCTTATTAACTTTCAGCAAGTTGTTTTTTAAATGTTGTCTTGAATGTCAAACAGTTACCAATGTCTGTCCATACCTTGACCAAAATATAAGACAAAAAAGTTTTATTGTGTAATAGTTACAAAACATACATATATAATATATATAATATATATATTAATACTGTGAAAGTATCAAAGCCTCACCCACAGAGAAATGCACACAGCCTGTATTCAGAAACTGAGCCTTAAAACCAGCCGCCAGGACTTCTGGAACTTTGTGATGTCACAACAAAGCAGTCACTGCCCTCAGCCGTGCCACAAGCCCCGTGCACCTGGACCAGACTGGAAAACCGTCAGCCAATCAGAAGAGAGGATCAGAGCCTCCTCTCTTCTGATTGGATCACAAACCTGTTGTTACTAGAGCTCCAGGGAGAAGCCTGAGAGAGGAGATGTAAAACTACATTGAGATGGTTCTTGGTTTTTAAAACCACAAATATATGTTCTTATGGATCAACACTTGAAATAAAACACAGGAGCGCTTTATAAATACCTGCTTATCATTGTTGAGACTATATTGTGTTAATTCTTCTGCTTGACACTCTCAAACATTGATAAATCTGTGTCCTCCGTCCTCTGCTGCAGGATCAGTGGGGTCACGTGGAGGAGATCGAACTGTTGAACGATGGATCCGGTTTGGGCTTCGGCATTGTGGGAGGGAAGACGACTGGGGTGGTGGTCCGGACCCTCATCCCAAACAGTGTGGCTGATAAGGTAAGTCAGACTCAGCTGATGAAATTTATATCAAAATATAACAGAATAATAACATTAACTTGTTTTCTGCTGTTTCAACTGGTGATTGTTGTCTGTTAAACCCTGAAACTGAACCAATGACAAAAAATATTAAAGCCACAGAAACAGAATCTGTTTCATATAACAACATAAATTGGAAGAATAAGTGTTAATGTGTAATTTAAACCTTCATCTTGAACTTTGACCTTTAATCATATCATATTTAGACACCCTGACAGCAGCTGTGTTTCTAGTCCATTTTTCTGTTGTTTTCAAAGCTGAAGCTCCATCCATACTGTTGGGCATCATGTGATAGAATAGTCAGAAATCGGGTGGGGGTATGTAGTAACCCCCACCCCCCCACTGACATGGTAGGGGACCCAAACACATGCCACAATTGCTGTTTAATTTTTTAAATATTTTTTAAGTTTATGAAATAAAAAGTAACAGAGCTCTAACGTGTGTTTGCTGCTCGTGCTGGATTCACTTGTTTTGACTTCAAAAATCAACAAGAAGCCCAGTTTGTACTTAAGCAGAACAAGGTGATATAAAATATAAATAGCTTCCTCCATTTTGGACTCTGCAGCTCTCGTCTTAAAGGTCCTCACTGTCCAGACAGTTTGTAGTAGGTCAACACAGCTGGTTTTCATTTGAGCTCTACGTTACTTCACCCACTGATTGAAATGAAGTGATTTTACTTTTAAATACTGAGCCTTTAGTGGAGTTTCAGCCTCTCTGCTCAAACAGTGGTGTGTAATTAAGATCTCAGTACAGTGGTTATTATTCATGTTCACATTTTCAGAGAAATTTAAGGAGGAACGAATTTAAAACTGATGGAGGTTTTAAAAATTTTTGCACTGTCTCTGAACTCGGCACGCTGATTTGGTCCCTGCTTTCCCTTCACATCTGGGGCCCTTGAGCAAGGTCCCACAGCCCGGGCTTCCTCAGTGAATCAGCTGAAACCTGAGCTGTGGAAGCAGAAATCAGCCCAGTGGATGTTTCCTGGATAAATAACAGTTAAAACAGGAGCAGTACATTAGAGCAGACAACAGGCAGCTGCAGGAGAACTGAAGGAGGAATCATCACTTTGTAAGAGCATTAATCAGATCAATTAGATTAATTGGACAAGATGAATTTCTCTGCAGAGACGAGGGAAAAGCTTTGACTCCGGTCTTTCAACACACTTCCTGTCACTTTGTGCAGATACAAAACTTGAAGCTTGAGCCTCTGCACATCTCTGATGAACAGATACAGAAGCTTGTTTCCCTCCTCCTCCTCTCCTGCTCTCTTCATCCCTCTCTCATTCTTTTCTCATCCTCCTCTTATTCTTCTTCCTCTCACCTTTTCCTCTCATCTCTCCTCCATCTCGTTCCACTCTTCCATTTCTTCTTTTACCCTGTTTTCTATCTCTTCTTTTCTTTTCGATATCGTTTTATCTTTACTCTCCTTTTTTTTTTTACTTTGCTGCAGTATGTGTCAAATACTGACTGGAGTAATTTTCTTGTAGTTGACAATCAAATTCAGTTTGCTGTAAAAATGTTGTTTAAATTACCCTAAATCATAAGATAAAACTCAGTTGTCAAATGATAACAAATCTTCTAAAAGCTTGAAATAAATTTTAAGGAGGATGGAGTTACCGTGCTTAATGGTAAATTCAGTATAATGTATATTTCCAAAACTCAAATTGCGTCAGTAAAACGACAAAATCCTGTTAAACTCATTCAGCTGTTTTATTTGCAGCAGTAAATTAAAAAAAAAACAGTGAAGAGAAATGAGAAATCAGTGCAGACACCTGATAATTGTTGTGTTCACTTTTCTGTTTGAACTTTATTTTAACCCTATTTTCTTTTTAGAGAATGAAAGGTGACAAAGAAAAAGTTTATCAGGTTAAACTTCAGGAAATATTTCTCTTCTTATTTGAGAATTTGCACTTGAAGATTTTACTTTAAAGTTTGTAGAAGTGTGTGAATATAATTGTGTTATAAATGTGGGATTTGGGAAAACAGAAACTCACTGCACTAAATAAAACTAGCTATAAAGGTTTGTTTTAAATGTCATCCTGGCTCTCTGGTTCTCTTCCTGGCCGATCCAGGAACACAGGAAACTGATGTGAAGTAAAGAGTTAGGGCACCTCTGGGTTAATGACATAGTGTTGATTTTTGAAGTGAAACAAAGTGAATACACATTTACCTACAGCTGCTCAAACTGTTGTTAACCTTCCGATTTCCTCTTCTCCTTCAATCAGGATGGGCGTCTCCGCACAGGCGACCACATCCTTCGCATTGGGGCGACGCCCACCAGCGGCCTCAACAGCGACCAGGTCGTCAAGGTGCTGCAGGGGTGCGGGAGTCACGTGACCATGCTGATCGCCAGGGATCCCCAAGGTCAGAGGTCGACAGGTCCGCCTCCCCCACCTCCTCCAAATTCTGCCCCGGTCTCCTCCTTACCTCCCCGACCCCCTGAACTGCCCCTCCGCCCTGACGTGGGCCCCAAGCGCCGGCTCAGCAAGACGGTGAGCATCAGAGTGACCTTCATACAGTCGTCATTACAGCATCAGAAAAAACAGTTTAAAGGTTTTAAATCATTAAGAGAAAAAACAAACAGACTCATGACACTGAGAGTCTCTGTATCTTCACTGGAGAAGATGAAAGTGTCACTCATGTGCTGCTGGCTCTGGAGGCGGGACAGTCTCAGCTGAAACATGTCCTCTCTGTTTGTGTGTGTATTTCAGCCCAACTTGGAGGGATATGAGATCCACGAGGTTCCTCTGACCAAGAAGGACGGACAGAGCCTCGGCATCTCCATCATCGGCTACAACCCTCTGACCAGCCAAGGTAAAGACAAAGAAAACTTCCTGACCAGCCAAGTCAGGAGAGGAAGAAACACTGATGAAGACTCATTCACTCAAACAATGAAAACGCAGTTAAACCCACAGGAAACTGAAACTAAGAACATAGAAAACTTTCTGACCAGCCAAGATTGGTCAGGAAAGCACATTCAAACACATCATTAGAAATACACAGGAAACACTGTTAACCACACATTTACAACTCCCAACTTAAACTTTTCAGGGGCAAAAAATGATTGGCAATAATCCTTCAACTCTACCTCAAACACATCTCTGTTTACTTCACAGTAAAAGCCTCAAGCAACCTGTAGAGGGTTTTGCTACTTGGCTTTTACTGTGAAACAGCTGCAAAGCTTCTCTGTACTGTTTATTTTGAAGCAGCTTTAGGGCTTTTACTGAGAAAAGCTATTATATTTTTCAGTGCTTTTGTTGTTTAGAAGAGGATGTTAAGGAAATTATAGAAATTATTCCATAATTATTCCTTCACAGCCTGTTCTTGTTATTTTTGTTAGTTTGTTTTGAAAAGTTTAATATGAGTGACAGTGATAATCTATTCATCTTCAGGGTCCCAGAACTCATCATTGCAATATCCAATATCCAATATCCATCTCTCTCTCTCTCCCTCTCTTTCTGTCTGTCACTGTGTCTTTGTCTCTTGTCCTGTTCAGATGCAGTAGGTGTGTTTGTGAAACATGTAGTACCAGGCAGCGCTGCAGATCACAGCGGAAACATCCGAGTCCACGACCGACTGATAGCTGTAAGTGTGTGTGTATGTGTGTGTGTGTGTGCGCGTGCGCACGTGTGTGTGTGTTACCTTTGACCCAGCTGGACGTCTGCATTTCTCCGTCTTAAACCTGATTTTAAAAAAAAAGCCTTTTCTCCTACATCCAACATTTACTGTTACAAAATTTACAAACTTCTTTTTAAACTTTCACTGCACATTTCATAAACCATGTCACTAACTTTAAATGTAGATAAATTACAGTCCAACCTGTGACATCTGTCTTCTATCTTTCCCCTGTTGTTTCTTCTCTTCGTCTCCCCTTTCTTTATGTTGCTTGCTATTATTTGTCTCTTCCTCTCTCTTTCTCCCTCCCTCCCTGTCTCTCTCTCTGTCCTTCTCTCCGTCTCAACAGTTGGACGGCTTCAGTCTTCACGGTATGACCAATCAGGAGGTGCTGGAGGTGATGAAACAGACGGGTCAGACCGTGGTCCTCACTGTGGTCAGGAAGAAACCCAGAGTCCTGGAGAGATCCCTGGATAAAGGTCAGTCAATCAGTCATGAACCCTACAATGTCGAATCTGAACAGTGACTGACTGAGGTTTCTGAGTAGGTACAGAGAGAAACAGACACAAGGAGAATTTGCGCTAAATGTTAGTTTTTACTGTGTTTTACATTTAAAGTTCGATCACAGTGAAACAAGAATTGTACTGAGGTCCCCCAGTCATAGTCCGACCTGGGACCTTTGTTGCATGTCATACCCGTCTCACCATCTACCCCCCAGTGTTGCCTGTTCTTCACTGTTAACCATCAAATAAAGACAAAACACAGAAAAAAAATCTTTAAAAGATAAGAGAATTTAAGACGAGGCCTGAAGATGAGGTACTAACAGAGCAGGTGTCAGTTCAGAGCATATTGTGCTGTAGTGGTGGATACGGTCCCAATAAACAGACAGTAAAATTACCACAAACTAATTGCAGCACGGTGAACCTGGAGGTTTGTGGCTCAGAACACATCCACTCTCGGCCCCAAGAGAAAACCCAGTCGCTACTCAAGATTGAGCTGAAGTGTTGGAGCTGCAGATCAACTGAATGTCTTTGTCCTTCTTAGAGCCACATGGCCATCATGGTGATAAATGACCAAACACAGTTCATCTTGAAATACCAACATCCTGACTGCTGACTCTCTTCACTGTGATGTTGATGGACCCTTTAATCCCATAATGCAACAGGTTGCACAGAACGAGGAGCTCCTCAGATCTATGACGAAAATCAGTAAATTAATTAATTATAATACTGAGTTCATCTTTATTATTACTGTTATAGATAAAGGAAAAGGATGATTCAGAGATTTTAACATGGAAAGTCGTTCACAGTATATCGACTGTTTCATGATCGTTTGTGTGATTAAAAGATTAAAAAAAGATTTAAAATTAAACAGTGAAAAAATAATTGAATAGTTATTAAACTGACATTGACAGGTTGGTATTGTGTACACTACAGATTCATCTTTTACAGATGCACATATCTTAGGCTAAGATGTGCTGAAGTGACTTTCTGTGGGTTTATGTTGCACTAAGTTCATGATTAGATGGTTTTAAAGCAGTAATCCTCTGCTGTGAGAGAAGTTACCTCTGTGTTAAACTTATCAGAGCTTTTGTTCCTATTTCCTGTCTGAACCTTCCCTGCCTCTGTCCTCTCACCCAGATTAAGATGACAAATTTGTTTACAACTCAGTGTAATTTTCAAACTCTCCACAGAAAGCTGCGTTTCCTCCTCCTCCAGCATCCAGAGAGATTAATTCTCCCGGTTCAGGGTCATTTTTTTGTCTTGCGATCGGCCAGCGGCCTGCACTGGTCAGCCTCCAGGCCAGAGAGAAACAAGTGATTTTAAAAAAAAATAAAAAAAGAAGAGGAGTGTAGGGCTCTTATCTCCTCCAGACGTTTTTTATTTCATTACTGAGGAAACACAGAGAACTGGAAACACAGCTGAGTTCAGCCTCAAGTTTTTAACTTCTTCTCTTCTGGTCATTTCTGTGACTCTCTTATCTACAAAGACTTATGATGAGTTAGAACGAGGAAAATAAACTTTCATAGATCAAAAAGAGTGATGATCAGTTAGGAGGTCGAAGGTCAGAGCAGCCTCAGTGTGTTTACATGTAGTTAAGTGGGACATAGAAATACAGAGTCCAGATTTCCACCAACCTAAGAAATTATCAACTGATCACCAAAAATCTACGCTCAGACAAAAGAGTTCATGAGTTCGCATTTTATTTCCTTAAATCTTTGTATTTCTATCTTTAAAGCTCATTCAGGGGCCCTGGAGCACACTTTCACTTTCACAGTCACTCCTGGAAAGACTTTCATGACATGAATGCTAGAAATAGAGGAAACTGAAATAAAAATGCATATTTGCATATCCTTATGTCTGCTCTTTGTGTGTATGTCAGTGGAGAGGGAGCCGTCTCACGTGTCACTGCGGAGGTCGTTGAAGGTGAACACTCGCTCCTCTGGGTTTGGCTCCTCAATGATGAAGCTGGAGCCAATCTACCCTAACACCAGTAGCAGGGGTGAGGCCACATACTCATACAGCGCAGAAGGTGAGTATTTGTTCTTCAGGCTACAGTAACATTAAAGTCTCAGCTTTAATTTGAGCAGGTTCACATCAGTGTAGCAAGAACCGTGTGGGAGATAGAGCTCTGTAACACATAGAGACCAAATTACAGAGGTTTAAAAGTAATTGGGCACTCATTTACTAAATGTTTGTGTTGTTTCAACATTAGTTCACACACAAAGAGAGTTTCCATTTAGATGGAGGTGGAGTTGTCTGTCAATATGAGCAGTGAAGAAGAGTTGTGTTACCTTTTGTTGTGAAGTAGATTAACTGCCGCAGTTATAAATGAATATTTATAAGGTACAATTCCTCTGCCAAGACTTTTAGGAGTTTTGCTCAGTTGTAGCTTTTTATTTTTATATTATTTTTATTTATTCAACTTAACTTCAACAATTTGTTTCTTATTATTTACTTAGAAAACTGAGAAATATTCAACATTTCTTAACAAGACTGAACTGTGACATTTATCTACAGTCGTGTAAATCTGGATGAGGATTCATGGAATAAGCAGAAACTCTGTCCTTAAATCTACGACCGTGATTATAAGTGTGCAAAAACCCTCCTGCAGACATGTCAACACAGGCCTTTAACAGCCTCCCCTCTGAATTATGTCCTCTCTTTTTATTCCTCATTAGCTTTACTAAGTGGCCAAAACGCCACGCTAACACTTAGCATGCCGCTCGCCTGCTCTCAGCCAACAAATGTACAGGGTCTGAGCTGCCTGACAGTCCGGCAGCGATGTATTACCCTGTTTATTCAGTCAAACGCTGCAGATTAATTGCGCTGTGAAGGCTGAGGTTAGCAATGTTAATTTAATCAGAGGCTGTTGCTGTAACGCAACCAGACCTGCTGTAGAATACCTCCACATGTGGAGAGATTTGTGAATCATGGAGGTGGAGGATCCTGCTTCAAACCAGCCCGCAGGACGATCGGTCTGTGATCTGATCTGACTGTCAGGGTTTCACTCTGCTCTGGAAGACCATTTTATTCTTCTGGGATTTAAGGATGTATTGTTGCTGAGACATTTTTTGAGTGTGTGTGAAAATGCATTAAACACACACACACGCACACACACACAAATCCACAGTCTCCATGGTTGAAGTTGCTTACTTTACAGTTTAGATTTGAGTCATTTAGCTTTTTGCTTCTGACCAGTGAATTCCAATGAGGAGACCGTCATCCTGGATCAGAGAAGGAGTGAAAAATGTTTTTACTGCAGCAGAACCAGAGAACAGGTTAAATACATTACTGTTAGTACTCGTTGTCCCTTTGCAGTGTGGCTGGCCCTTTGGCTGCAGCACTACCATACTACTACAACATCTCAACCTTTGACCCCTACCCACATCGCTGGTCCTGAATCCCACAATGTCTTAACAAACAATTAATTTGTGTCTCATAGAAAATAAATAGGGGTGAACTTCTCTGGTTCTGCATGCTTAGTCCCTCTATCACTTCATTTCCAGCAGGAATGAAATGTTAATGAGAAACTCTGATCAGCATTAGGGAAACCTGATTTCTCAACTGTACCTACAGGTGACACTGTAAGTACAATATTCTTCTAAAATGACACTGTGTTGTAAAGATACATTATCATCTGTCATTATGTGTCATGTCTTCTCTCCAAGTAGGTCCATACATGGCACCACTGTACTACTGCAGCACTACCTGTTCATTTGCATCACTTACAGTACAGAGTGGTGTTACAGAGCTGCAGGAACCTGCTCTGTTTTAACGGCTGAATTGTAATTATGTATCTGTTCCACTGCTTATACAGGCTGTTTTCAATCTGTGTGTGTGTGTGTATGTGTGTGTGTGTGTGTGTGTGTACAGCTACAGAGGCAGAACTGAGGGCTAAATGGGATCAAGCTCTGGGGCCACTGTATGAAGTCCTGGTGAGACTATACACATGAACACACGCACACACACACACACACACACAAATAAATCAATCTTGGATTACTGATGAAGTGTGAGACTATATGATGTACATTGCTGTGCAAAGGTTTTAGGAACTTGTGAAAAAATGAAAGTAAAGAGAGAAAAGCCAAATTGGTCAGATCAGGCAGGTAGGCTGTTCCAGCATGTTGGAGAACCTGCCTCAGGTCTTCAGACTCTTCATTTGATCCAGACTGACTTCATGATGCTGAGATCAGGACTCTTTGGGGACCAGACCCTCCTGCTGCAGGACTCCTGGTTCTTCTGGTCTCTGAAGATAGTTCTTTAGGAGTGTGGATGTGTGTTTGGACTTATTGTGCTTCTGCAGAAACCTTTACTGTGCGTGTGCGTGTATGTGTGTGTTTTCAGGTGGTGAAGTTGGATCCTGTCATTGAAGATGATGCAGAGCTGCAGAAATCCTGCAAGGTGAGAAACGTTCTCTTTCCAGCTCTGTTAGTTTCCAGTCAAACACAGTTCAATAGCAGCAGCAGCCATCCTCTAAAATGATCACATAGTTGAATCAACACTTCTCTAAAACAGCTTCAACAAAAACTGAACATTAACCTTCATGAGGGGAGGATTCTGTTGGATTAGAATACATTCATCTGTATCTAATCCTGTTATCTTGTATCGCCGCTCACAGCTGTTACCCGTCCACACGCTGAGACTCGGGGTCGAGTTGGACTCGTTCGATGGTCACCATTACATCTCCTCTGTGGCCCCTGGAGGCCCTGTGGATAAACACGGAGTCTTGAGACCAGAGGACGAGCTTCTGGAGGTAAATACATGTACGCACACAAACAACAACAACAAAAAACAACAAAGCAAAAAAATCTCCTGTAACACCTCCATAGAAAAGACATGTAGAAACTAGATTTATTGTAGACGAAGAATATTCATTGTTGCCTCTTATAGCATTAGCAACTTCACATTAGCATGTGAGTTTGGAGAGCAAGAGTTGTAACAAAGCTCAAACATGACAGTCAGTACCAACAGGTTTTAGTCAATAAACAGCTTCTATACAAACTGCTGTTAAAACTACAATGTCTCCACAACAACAGAGCTGTTGTAAAGTGTGATTTTCTCTTTGAGGTAGGTAGGCTAGCGGTTTGAGGTCTCTCTGGTTGTACTCTCTCAATTCTAACTCCACTACTTTTTGGTGTTTACATTTTACCACTAGGGGTCGCTAATATTCATCTCCACTGTTAAACTAATGTCCCCAAACCCTTTATAGTTATTGATCCTGATTATCTTTACTGCCTTGAAGCAGGGGGATATGGCCAAAAAAATAAAATCAAGTTTGGTGAATCCTGTGGCTGCAGGTCCTGCAGCTGGAAATAAAATCTTGTCATCAAATGCAAACAAAGAGCTCATATCAGGGTAAAGAGTCTTTTTCAGTCCTTTAATCACTAGATCACTAGAATAGCTACCAGATGGTCATCTTAACTCATAATAGTCCTGTTATAGCGAACCCCAGCCGGAATGATGGTGAAGCGTACAGATGTATTATAAGCCTTTATTTATGTTCGGCCATCATCCTTAATTTTGAACACAAATTTTTCTGTACTTCTCCTTTCTTCCTTTACACCGTAAGAGCTGATGGACAGATAGATAAATAAAATAAGCTCTTACAACACAAATAAAATAACCTGTATTCCTTATGACCTTACATATGAGAATTAGTCCAAAATTTCACATAACATAACATTTGCAATAAACATAAAAGAGGACTCAAAAGGCTTTTATAGCTCAACAGCTCCACCATGTGGCCCAATACACATACAGAGGCTAATGTTAGCATGGTAACGCATTAAACATTTCTCCACAGTAAATATAAAACAAGGAGGCACACATAGCTTCACCTAAACACATTATTTACACACTCCCTTCCAGCTAGGCACTTAAACATCTGAAGGTATCCCTTTGTAAAAGAGCTGTAGTTCGTGACCGTACCGTCTACCGTATACTCAGAACTGACGTGAAGAAAACTTATTTACAAAGATGGGTACAGCTACTTCCGCCCGAAGAGCACCAAAATAAAAGCATACAGGAAGTGAACACTTTATTGATAGAAACCCTCTTAAAAGTTACTTACACCTGTAATCTGCAGTAGGTGCACACATACTATGCTGTATACTATACTCATATACTCGTCTACAGGACTTTTCGTTAGTCAAAATTAAGGCGGAACGATATGCAACAAAAATCATGTTACCAATGTTTTGGCAGATATTGAGATTGTATTGTGATATGAGTCATGATCTCAGTTGGAATGATTTGTATTGCATTTTTAAAAATTATGAGTTTTGTTGGTCTTGCACCAAATAAATATGTTCCTTTATGTCTGGAGAATGTGATTTGTAGTCCTGGGGCGTCTCTGTAGCAACACAACACTTCTGGTGCTAACAATACACAACAATGTGACACATTTTACTTTTATCAAAGAAATTGCTGTGATTTAGATATTGCACTTGGCCATATTGTGGTTTCGATTAATTGTGCAGCTGTAGTCAAAACAGCTCATTTAGTCAGCTATCATCCTGGTATTTTTGCTCATAAATTGCCTTTTTGTGCATGTTGTAATAATAAACACTGGATTAACCCCAACTTCCTTCAGTTGAATCAGGAAAAGGTTAAAACATTGTAGTTTTCTGTTTCTGTTTCCTCTGTGAAAGAAACCATTGACACTAATCACAGTTCATTAGTTGTGTAGACCTCTGAATTTTATGAGTCTGTATCGTAGGTAATGAGGTGTTTTATTTTTAAGTAAAAATCATATGTAGTTTGGTGTGTGTGTGTGTGTGTGTGTAGGTGAATGATGTTCAACTCTACGGAAAGTCTCGTCGAGAAGTGGTGTCGTTCCTCAAAGAAGTGCCTCCTCCGTTCACTCTGGTCTGCTGCCGACACCCAACCACCGACCTGGGACCAGGTCCAGAGTCTGAACCAGAGTCTGAACCTGACCCCGTGTTACAACCAGGATGTGGGCCAGTGAGACAGTCACAGCCCAGTGTGGAGGAGGTGAAAGCATTAGAGATCTCAGCGTCAATGAGAATGTTTTTCTGATGTTGATAATTCATGTGACAAATGTCTGAAAAATCATTGACAATGAATTTCATTCCTCTACAAAAAACAAAACACCTCAGATTGAGCTGAAGCTGTCGTCGATGCTCTGCAGTCAGACAGTCCTGAGAGACAACAGCAGCGACCAGCAGCAGGCAGTTAGACAGGTAACACGTCAAATTTGACATTGATAAATTACATTTATGACTATTCAGGGATTTTCTTCAGAGTTCAAATTTGTGCTGTGAAGTTTTGTCAACACAGACACACAAGAGCATCCTAATTGAAAGGAAAGCCTTTGGGTTACTTAGAGATATTGATTTTGAATTTGAGATGTAAAACCACTGTTACTGGATGGATTGAGTGACTGATGAAAACTAATTCTGCGATAATTCTGTGATATCCTCATACTAGAAAATATAATGAGTAGCAGGGATACATTCCAATAGAAAAAAAATATAATAGTAATGATTGTAAAAATAACAATAAATATAGTAATAATATTAAAAATGATGCATACAAGATTGTAATGATACAATTTTCTTTTGAATATTTACATTTACTTTAATCCTGTGTCAGGAGCAGGTGTCCCCTGTGGCGGAGGTGCTGAAGGAGGAGAAGATTCAACACAGCCGGGAGGAGGAAGAAGATGAGGAGCAGGATCAAGATGAGGATGAAGAAGAAGATGAAGATGAAGGGGAGCTGGCTCTGTGGTCGCCAGATGTTCAGGTGTTGGAGCTGCAGAAGGAGAGAGACAAAGGCCTCGGCTTCAGCATCCTTGACTACCAGGTAATAACAACAATGTGCTTCTCCTCTTCTTTCTCCTACTATTCCTGTCCACTCCTCTCATCTTCCTCCTCTTTTCATTAATGATAATTAGCTTTTAAATTTCAGACAAAACAATGTCGCATCATACAATACAAGACATACAACTCTCAGTAACTCTTATTTTGAAGAGTGTCGACTGGATGAGGTTTAGATGAGTTGTTGCTTAATCAATTAGTAGATTGGCAGAAAATAAAGTGGTGATAATTGATATTTTGTGTTTTTGTGGTGATACATGACAGAAAACTGAATATCTTTGGGTTTTCTGGTGAGTGGTGAACAAAACAGACATTTGAAGATGTCACTGCGGTGATGTGGGAAATTTACAAAGAGAAATTTGAATTATTCTGACATTTTGTAGAAAATCAATCAAGATCAGCTGATTATTAGAATTAGTTGCCGGACTGGAGGGAACTTGGGTCTGGATGAGGTCTTAGATGTTGGCCCTTATTCTTCAGGCCTCACTGATGACCATGAAGGACTCGCTCACACCCGTTCTATCTTTTCTGTGTCGCCAATGAAATGAAGCATAAAACAAAGTATAAATTCTGTAACACCAAGCCTGAAATATTTGTCTGTTGTCTGAAATTTTATAAAATCATGTTTAGTGTTTGATGAGGAAAGATGCAAAAAAAAAAGCTGAAAAAAATAGCTGGTTGAGTCCTAATATTTTCTAAAGGTGTTTTAGTCATGACTCATGAACAGTACGTATGATAGTGGTTGTTGTTTAGTTTATACATCATCACCTTCATTGGTGTTTGTCTTCGTCCAAGTTCTGTTGGGTCCAGATGATGTCGTAGTTAAGTCGTCTTTAATTGTTAGTGCTGTGAGTGCTGCCAGTTGCTGTCAGTTCAGTTAGTAGATGTTGACCTGAACTGAAGCTACAGTCATGAAATATAATGTATTTACAGTGTTAGAAAAAGCACCTCTGCTCTTTAAATTCTTTAATGCTGTTAGCAGAAGAGAGGTGTTCCACCTCCATTATAAAACTATACAGAACTGTTGAGCTGGATGTACAACAATGCTGTGGAAAACACACAAGCGTACTCGACCAGTCAGTGGCGTTCAGTGCTGCAAGCCCCACCCTGAAAATCTCAGAACCCTTTGGTTGGACTGGATCAGAGGGGCCGGCCCTGTGAACATGAATTGTCTGTGACTGACTGAGGGAGTGAGTGATGGAGTTGCGTGATCAAGTTACACAATTGGTTGGCAGATTGTTGGACTCCTCCTATTTGCTGTTGCTCTTTCAAAATGATTTGGTGTGAACAGTTTGAACAGTTTCTGTTACATCATCAGGGGGTGTTTACAACAAATGGATCCACAACAGTTTTCAACAACTGTATTTCCTTAAAAAAAAGTGGGTGGGGCCATTATTTACCTGCAGAATGTAACAGGTCTTAATGTCTAACTCCCTCTGTTTGATATGTAGAATTGGTCACAACTGTATTTTAGTACGAAGCCTTGTTTTGATCAACATTACATCCGTTAATACAAACTCAACACTTCCTTTAACTGTTTCAAATTAAAAGCCCTCTGGCGTTTCAGTGGGCAGAAACCCTTTATGTCTTAACAGGGCTTTTATTGCTGTGCTACAGTACGTGTATTGCCTCATTTCAAGTTGCTGGTGTTTCTCTTGTTTACATGTTATTCAGATCTGCGAGTTTCTTTAACAGTTACTGATGACTTCTCTTCCTCCCTCTCTCCTGCTCTCTCTGCTTGGTGTGTCTTATGTTTAGTTATTCCTCTGCCTCCTTTAGTAACAATGATACATGGAATGAAAATAGTTTATTTGCCGTAATGTAGGCTATGCTCCAGTTCCCTGCAGCTCCAGAGCAGTCAGGAAACCAGGATGACTGGGTGACTCCCCGTGTCAAGAGATGAATCCATAAACCCAGAGATTGCACCCATACATGGTGCAGCCATATATGAGGTTTATACCCAGTCTTGTTTGGGGGTAAAACTCTGAGCTCCTCAAAAGGTTCCTGTTCTTAGGGAAAGTTCCTGTGGTGGAAACGCACCTCATGTCTGTACAAAACTTCATGGCCATACCTGTTGATATTTTCAGTCTGGAGCAAAGCGGGTGTCCAGACTAAAGTCTAGATGAGCGTGTTTTCTGCATTTATAAAATGAGTGTCGTCGTGCCTCCATGTGTGCGTGTTACACACAGAAACACACCCACACAGAGTTAATTACCTCCCTGTGGTGGTTTCCTGCTGAGCACACGGTGAAGCTGGTATGACTCTGCATGGCTCAGCTCACCACTCTGTGGTTCGCTGATGGAAAATAAACAGCAAACCGTGTGTACAGAAAGTGCAGTGAGGTTTGTGAGTGTAAGAGCGGACAGCAGGACAGAGAGTGACTCATCTGCTCACAGACCAGCAGGATCTGTTCTGTTTGTCTGCTGCTCTCAGTGTTACACAGCTTCTGTCAAAACATGACACAGCTTCATGTTTTCTAGCTTTGAAAACCCTGCTGTTGTTTTTGCTTGATTTTACTCCATTTAATACAAACATATGCTTTCTCTTCCACTCATCATTTTCCAAATCACACCAACAGTTTTCCTCCCAACCAGCAGAGAAGAATCAGACCTGATACTTTCTGCAGAGAGAGAATCAATCACAGTCAACATTTAGTCAAGTTCTTTGTCAAAGTTAAGTTTTCCTCAGTTTTCCCAGTGAATCAGTTGAAAGAATGGATGCATTTGAATAGTCAGTAATTATGATGGGTTCAGTTGTTGAGTGACACTCTGACGTCAGTATTGTGTGTAAAGAACAGATCGGATGAGGTGAAATGAACCTTTATTGACTCCTGTGGGGGAAATTCAGTTTGACACAGCAGCACAATAGAATGTAGTAACAGCAAAGAAAGACATTTCCATACATACCTGTACACCAGAAACAAGTAAAGGAATAAAATAAGACAGGAATAATAGATAAAATAAGATAGATCTGTGAGCATAAACACGTGTGATCTTTGTGTGTCTATGCTATAGAAGGATTTTTGTAAATCCTAAGTCTAAAGCGCAGCGCTACTGTCATGAACCAGCTCAAAATTCACAACAAACCAAGGGAGACCACATAAATAATTAAAGTTTAGAGCAAATCAAATTTATTTTAACTAATAATAAGCAAAACACAGGTTAAAGGTGAAACATGTATATCGGTAAGATCAGTGGTGGGGTGAGTGCATGAATGCGTCAAAGTGTAAAATATGTAATCAATAAAGTGATAAAATAAAGCTTTGTAGGAGGAGAGTGAGAGAGATCGAGAGAGAGAGAGAACTGGTTTCTCTATCCCCTCTATAACCCTCAGGGGAAGTGGGTTCAGGTCTGGCTCTACCCTCCTGACACACCTCTTCCCTCTGACAGCCTCCTAAACAGGAAGGAAAAGAAAGAAAAGGGAAAAACACCAGGAGCCACAAGCAGAGTGGGAGGGGTTGTCACAGCTACGACTCGGGATCAGAGTCAGTGTGAGTCCATGTGGTGTTCCCTGATGCTCAGTATGGGGTGGCAGAGACTGTCAGACTTGGTCCACCCTCATGCTGTAGCTGTATGTACATGTGCACATACATGTCTTCTCTGTCACTGTCTCCACACTGTCCAGTCCTATCACCACCATACAGCTGGCCTTCCTCACCAGCTTTCCCAGTTTGTTTGCAACATAAAATCTGAGTGCCCCCCCCCCCCCCCCAGCAGACTGCTACAGACTGGTTACAGCCTAGTGCCTCCTCAGAGAGAAAACAGCCTGCTCTGTCCCTTCATGTCCAGAGCCTCGTGTAGTCTGACCAGTAACTAGGTCTGTGATGTGATGAGCTGCTGGTGCCAGAGGTATTTTCCTCCAAAGTTTCATTTAAAAGTTTTCTTTCAATTATCTGATCATTGTTCAACAACATATATGCACAGTAGTCTCCTGGATAATGTGACCGTCTTATCAGCTTGTGTTCTGACCACCAGTTTGAATTATTTACTCTCTCTGAGAAATCAAGGCTTTTTCTGACAGCTTTAAATACTGCAGTACCTAGATGAGATGTTTCATGTTAGTTATTGGGATTTAGTGCTGTTGGTGGTTGTATTTTAAACTTTGGACAGAGCCACTAAGCTGTTGATGAGATTGATATCTCGACATGCCATCATCAGAAAGACAGAGAATAAGTGTATTTCACAAAATGTTGACCTGTTTCTTTAAAGCTTAATCAGTTAAATCAGCTCGTTCTGAACCAAACATCTTCTGGTTTGTGAGTGGGAGTCTCAGACTTCATCACTGTCTAGGGAATGAATTTGGGAAACCCTGCTCTGCTGTGTTTTCTCCCCCCATCCATCCACTTTATCTCTAGGCACAGCTTCACCTCCAAGACCTCCTCCTCCTCCTCCTCAGTCAGATCCAGCTGAGGCAGTGGAGGGAGCTGCAGGTTAACTCCCTGTTGGTCCACATCCATGTCAGACTGCACATACAGTATCAGCCCAGGGGGCCTGTGTGTGTGTGTGTGTGTGTGTGTGTGTGTGTGTGTGTGTGTGTGTGTGTGTGTGTGTGTGTGTGTGTGTGTCGGTGTGTGGTGGTGTGTGCGCGCGCGTGCGTGTGTGGTGAAATCATTATCTTGTATTTTTCAACATTTGAACTTCATGATATGAAATGAGAAATTATCTTTTAATGTTCGTTTACATGTAATATGATGGAATAAGATGGCTGATCCTGTGTGTGTGTGTGTGTTTCAGTTGTAACAAACACACACACACAACTTTAAACAGTTGTTTAAAGTTTAAAACAGTAGTTCACCTTCAGTATCAGTCAGTGTTGGTGTCTCTGCACCCAGTCTCATGTTTACACACACGTACTGACTTCCTGTAGGTGTTCATAGTTATTGCTAATAGTTAATACTGCTCAGTGTTAATACTGTCCAGTGTGTCCCTTTATTTCGTAACATTCATGAACTGAATTTGAGTCAGTGGGATTTTTTGGTTCTTTCACACTCAGTGTCGATGATCCAACTTTTCTCCAGGGAAAAAAAATGAAGTCTGTTACCTGCTGAGTCTTGATATTTAAATGGCAGAATTTTACAACATAATAGTGATGGTCCACAGTTATTGTACCTTTAAAAAGCTGCTCCCTTGTGCTTTATAAGGATGAAACTGCTAATACAGACAGTGTTCATTGTGTAATGACAGTCATACAAAATGTTGGAGCTGGTGTTAACATCATAATTTTTCACTACACAGTGGCGGTCCTACACTCTGTGGGGCCCCAGGCAAAGAAGCACATCAAAGGCTATGTCCAGACTAGTACTGTTTGATTTTAAAACTGTTTTAAAATGAAATCGATCTCCATCCAGATGAGCATTTTAGCTCCATATCAGAAATTATCTCCATTCACACTATCACACGTGAAAACTCATACATGTATGAGCAGTCACCTACACTGAGCATGTGCGAGCCGGTGTAAACACAAAGCAGATTGTTACTCTGAGGTTGATTAGTTGCAAAAAATCCTCTAAAGGAGGAACAGCAAAGACAGTTGTGGCATTGAAATAGAGAATGTAAGTGAGCAACAGCTGCTAGCAAAGACAACAAGGTCAGTAACACTGTGATGCATTATCATGTTGTATTCACCACTGGTAGTCCAGGCTGATGAGAGCCAATCAGGAGAGACTGTGGGTGTGATGTCGTCGTTTACAAAAGGTCTCAGTTTCTGTCCGTCCAGACTACAACACGACCCCAGAGTTTTCAAAATAAAACACAACCCCAGAGTTTTCAAAATAAAACACAACCCCAGAGTTTTCCAACTAAAATAGGTCTCTCTCTACAATTCACAGATGACTCAAATGCAGACTATAAGTAGATGCTACAATTCACGGAAGTTCCCTGAATGCCTCACATGCAGGTAGTGGGTACACTCTAGCTACAGCACACATCATTAGGGGCCCCACTTATTAGGTTTGTTTTGGGCAGCAGCAGTGCACTGTATACGGTATATGGTTTGTGCATGTATGAGTTCTCTTTAGAAATATGCAAACATGCAAATATATTTTTGTAACAAACACAATGGTCTCTGATCAATGGATCCCTGATTTGATAGATTAAATCAGCTGGTTTCAGCTGTTGATCACCGGTTGACATGACAGCTGTTGCCTGGTGATTTTATCAGCTGTTGCTAGCTGACTTTTTCTGTTTGACTTTTTTGAAAATTTTAATTCTGAAATATTCTGAATTCCAGACTTGATCATCCAGAGTTCAGTCAATTTCTGGTGTACTGTGATTGACACTCTGTACAGGTGACTGTGTGTTTATTTTGTGTGTAATCTCATAACCTCATAGATCACAGGTGATTCAGCCTCTTTAAGTTTCCAGGCCTAACAGCAGCTGTAACGTCTGAATATCCTCAACAGCCAATAGGACATCAGACAGTGTTGCTACTGTACTATAGTTCACTGCAGAGGCAGTGTGATGACATCACCTGTGTGTGTGTGTGTGTGTGTGTGTGTGTGTGTGTGTGTGTGTGTGATGGCTGCTTGGTTTTGGCTTCGGCCTCAGATCTGAACAATGCAGCTTCTGTTCAGAGACCAGCTTGAACCAAACACACACACGTCTGTGGTTCTACATTCATGAGGACCCTCTCTGATATAATGTTTCCCACCATAACTCTTCTAATTCTGTTCCTGGCCTGAAAAGTTTAACTTTAAAACTGTCTTTTGAAGAAGCCAGGACCAAAACAAATGTCCTCTTTCCACAGTGATCCTCTTTACACATAAACAAAAAGTATATATTATAAAATATCTCACACACACAAGTGGGAACATGAAATGAGTTTTCAGCAACGTGTTTACGCCCAAACGTGTGGTCACTTTCCTCACCTACAGAAACTTCTTCAAAGGTTCCCTCACTTTCCATGATATTTCCACAAATGACCCCACTCTGCAAAAATATACTTTTCCCCCAAACATTTATTTTCCTTTTCCAAAATCTCGCCACTTTCTAAAAAATGCCACCACTTTTCCAAAATGTGTGTTTTCTTTACCTGAACATGATGCACAAGAGGAAGTTTCTGGAAAGGACGTCACCGATGTAAAACACAAACGTGAGAAGATAAAATGTCTTGACTTTTCAAAAATCTCCTCATGTCCCAAACTTGTCCTTAACTTTCGTCACTGTGCAAAATCGAAATAAGCAATAAAATATTATCGTTTTTACTTAATGTCTTAAATTTCCAAAAATATCGTCACTTTCCAGAAATGACCTCACTTGTCAAAATTTTTCTAAAATATCTTCAAAGTGTTCTGATACTCTGATAGGTCCTTACAAAGATACAGTCGAAGAACACACACACACACACACACACACCCTCTCTCTCTCTCTCGCTCTTATTTTATTTTTATTTTCTTAATCTGGAGACATTGAGATTCTTTTTTTTTTTTTTATTGAACTCACTTCCTCGTCTGTGTCACTGTAAAACTCACTGTATGTTCCCTCTGCATTATTGACATATATTTAACTGAAATAATTGGACTGTATCGTCCTCACCTGCCCCCTTTTTGCAACACCTTTTCTACACTGTCCTCCCCCCTCCTCTCTCTCTCTTTCTTTTCTCTATATCTCTCGCCCAAGGGCACATCGGGCAAGCGTTGCTGCCAAAGTGTTTCCTGTTACTGACTCTGCGGCTGTCGGAGTTGAGTGAAAGATGGTTGGAGGCAATAAGAGAAGAGCTGATCTGTCTGTCTGGACTTGCGCTGATAATTTCCACTAAAACCTGACACTTTTAAAATGTGACCAGTTTCACACCTGAGAAAGATTTTGTTCTGCACAGCACGTCGACCATCAGAGAAACGTCAGTTCAGACATTCAGACATTTTGACGTGTTAAAGCAGTAAAAGCAAAGGTGAAACAAATTTTGTCAAGTGGCTCAGTTGTCGCAGCATGTACAACACCAGGACCCTGGATCTGGCTCACCAACATGGACTCCTGTAGTTTACCTGAGCCTCTTGTAGAAATGAATCAGACTAGATCAGATCCATCATAGTGACATGTCGATGTTCAGTTGTTGTTTACGTGAACAGCGAACTTCTTGAAGATCTAATTCCCAGGGAGACTCGAGTCAAACTGCCCCTCCAGAGGGACTGAACGCCCCCTGTGTGTGTGTGTGTTTGTGTTTTTGTGTGTGTGTGTGTGTGTGTGTGTGTGTGTGTGTGTGTGTGTGTGTGTGTGTGTGGTGTGTTGTGTGTGGTGTGTGTGTGTGTGTGAGGAATGAGTGACTGAGAGGCAAACTGTAATAGTTGTAGTGTTTTTTCAGCTAAATTCTCCAACTTAAATGACAAAAGTGCTCTGAAAGTGTTTTCTGATCTGATCGCTCAGTGTTGTCAGTGTCTTCCAACAGTTACAAATCACTGCTGCAAAAATAAAACGTTATGATCTTACACTGCTCTGCAGGTTTGGTTTGGGCTCCTCCTTGCTCCTGACGTATACGTGTCACAACTCCTATGACTCCTAGAGGGCGCTGTCACTTGAACGTAAACCATTGTTATTTCTGGGGAGTGAATATGGCCACACTTTTTCCGAATGTAATATCCAAAAAAAAGCCTTCTCTCATATTTGGTATGTACAGTTTACGTTCCTCCCATATGTGACAGTGTAACATGATTTCTGACTCAATGTTCATTAACCTGCTGCTCTCACAGCCTCCACTGTCCTGGTTTCAGTCTTTCTAGCAGATGTTGATTTTCACTCCCATTCAGACACCAGAGCATCAGTGAGGTCCAGAACTGGTGTTAGTAATCAGGTCTGGGCCCATATTCACAAAGCATTTTATCTTACCACTAAGAGTTCTCCTAAGTCACGCTAAAAAGTTTTTCTCTAATCATTTTTTTCTGAGTCCTCTTCACAAAGCTGCTGAGACCAACTTTTAGTAAGGAGAAGCGAAAACTAAGAGTGCGACTCCGTTGCTATGGCTGATGACCACAGCCTGCTGTAGCTGTACCTATTGTAATGTAGCTGTGGTCCCGGCTGTGGGTTGAGGTGTGAGAAGGTTTCCCCTGTTCCCCCACCAGGTGACATCCAGCTGGAATATGATCCTTTCAATCAGCTGATCAGGTCACTCTCCATTCAGATCCATGACTCGTGCGTAGATCCTGGACACTGTACAACAATGTCTACAGCTGTAGATACAGCATCCAATACAGCCTGTGTGTTCAAACACCTCCTCGTCTTGTTGTGGTGCAATCATCTTTACGTGTTCCATCTCTCTCACAGTGTGTAGACCATGAAGCTGCTTTACTTCTCTGTAGTTGTTGAACATCTAAAGGAAATCGTATGAATTGTCCTATGATGTCAGGTCAGACATCAGACATCTTTCTCTATTGTTTGGGGGAATTATCGACTTTTCTCTGTTGCCAAGTAACACAGCGTTGCTAAACACTTAATTTCCGCACTGATCGGGTTGTTTCAGTTGGTAGATGTTATTTAATCCTTCACAAATCCACAAAGATCATTATTTCCTCCTAATTGAGTCGTATCTTTTAAGTAATTCAGCATCTTTTAAGGTTTCCAGAACACTGTGACATGGAATAACAGCGGCCCTTTAAGATTCTCTTCACTACTTCTAACCTCTCCCAGATTTAGGTGCTACTTTTAGCGCTAAGTGGCTTTGTGAATTACTTTTTCAGTTTTTTACGACGAGATGTAAGATGCTTTGTATTTTGTGTATATGGTTTTGGTTTGTGTGTGTGGAGCTTTGACAAACAGGGCCCTAGTTTCAGGAACTTGTTTTTGCAATAGTGAAAAACTGTGTCAAAAAATAATTGGTGTGTCAGTCCTAAAATTAGGACTGACACACCAAATATTTTTAAGAGTTTCAGCTAAATCTGCAAGTTGGGAGCTACTTTTAGCCTTAAGATGCTTTGTGAATACGGGCCCTGGTTCACAGTCAGTGTTCCAGTTCATTCCAGAAGTGTTGTATGAGGTTCTGTCAAGTTCTCCAACACCAAACTGGGAAAACCATTTCTTTGTGGAGCTGTTTTGTGGACGGGGGGCACTGACATGTTGAAATCAGTCAGTTGCCTTCATTGGATCCCAAACCAGGAAAAACAGACCCTGGATCAAAATTATATAGACAGCAGTGTCTGCATGTTTTTGGCCATAAAATGTATATTAATAATAAGAAAATGGAGAAAGTGTTGGAAGTGAGTTGTTCTTATTATCAGAACTCAGAGGCTCTGAATGGAAAATAAAAAATAAAGTAAAAATCTAAAGTTCAGTGTCAGAGCTCCTAAAAATACTTGGTGTTTATTTCAGTTGTAAAATCCCCAATTTCCATCTAACTGGCAACATAAAGGTCTCAAAAAGTCCAACTCTGTGTAGACACCCTGCAACCTACACATCCAAAAAAACCCTAAACGTCCTCATTGTTATCTGTTCTTCTGGCAAAGTACATTTTTAATTTCTTTTTTTGCTCGCTCTCTCCTACGTTTTTCTGATTCCTCCACTTTCTGACAGCAGAGGCCTTTCTTTTTCTGGAGGATCTTGTAGGAGTAGAGGACTTGAATTCTGACTCCTCACCACCTGTAGCCATGTTGCTCAGTCTAAAAATACAGTGTGGCTTTGTTCTGGAAGCCTGAAACTTGGCACAGCAGCTCGTACTGCAGCGCGGGCGATGCCCAGGGTTCAGCACAGGGGAATTCACAAAATGTACATCGACTCTAACCAGGAGAGGGTTTCGTGGTTGGTGCGCGAGTCTCTGAGGGGGTTTGGATTCTGGCAGGGCCGGGCCGTCCTCCTGGTTGCTCCGGTTAAACAGACGCAGCAGAGACGAGGGGAGTTTGTGGAGTTTATCTCTTCACATTATCAACACTCAAAGTTTTCCTTCTGTGTTTGAGTATAAAGTTAGAGTCGTTACTTTCCTCCAGAGTTCTGGTTAGTTTAAAAGTTCTGAACAAAAGAAGTCTAAAACACTGATGTTCCCACTCATATCCACATCCTCACATCTCACTTATACGCGACACTTCATGTCACAGCTGTGTAAACTTTAATAACGTCCTATAAGGTTTCAGAGAAAGAACTCGTTACAGATTAATGAAAACATGACAAGTCAGTACACAGCAGGTCAACAAGAGGAAAGTATATAATTCAACGCACATAAAGAGCAAAGTTTACAGTAATAAATTCATGATACATATTGTCTTAGATTTAAATTTAACAGTTATTTGAAGGACAGTCCTCTGGAAATCAACAACTGTGCCCCCCCCCCTCAAAAAAAAAAAAAAATCATTAAACCAATATTACGTGTTTTTTCTTTCTTTGAAGAAATGAGAAAATAAAGCTCCACCTTGTTCTGCACTCTGCAGTACATACATGAATGTGGACAGATAGACGGTTGTCTGATGTTCTTATACCAGAGCAGAACATGAGAAAACATCATACAATCAACCCTTCTGTCTAACAGTGTGTCCACATTACGCTTCTGTTTCACTCCGTCCAGACAGAAACTTCCTTTTCTCTCCTTTCATGACGGAGCTTTTCCAAGCGGCTTCCAGAGAGTGTAAATTTTGAAACTCCACTCTGGCGTTTCAGTGTGAACGGGGTCAGTGCAGCTTTTTACCAAACAATGACCTCAGCTGCTCACTGAAAGTTAAGAAGACAACCTTTGATTTAAAGTGTTGTTATATCTGAACACAGTGGAGCTCTGCTCATTAACCTGATTTATGTTGATGACTTTGTGATTTAAAAAAAAAAAAAGGATTTTATCATCAGAAGATTAAAATACAAAAACAGAGAAATATGTAAACTAGAAGCACTCAGACTCAGACCGCCACAAAGGTTCAACCGACATACACCAGACTGCACAGAAAAAAAATTAAATTCGTAGTCCATGATCCTGATCTGCACCAAAATTTAGTGGGTTCTTCCCTGGTCCACAACCCATCCCTGCGACAAGTTCAGTGCAAATCTTTTCGGGACTTTTTGTGTAATCCTACTGATGAATAAACTCGCCCATGAAACAATGATTTTATCATCTGTCTGCAGTGTTTGTTTTCCGAGAGATTTAGCTCTTTTCATGTCGGGCATGTGTTTCACTCTGGACAAAGGTCCCTACAAAAACCATCAGGAAACTCTAACGTAGATGCAGATCGTCAGACTGCTTCCATCAGACGCAGTCTTCAGCCTTCATCGACTTCATATTGAATAACCAAGACACTCCTAATTTAACACCAAGCTCTCGGATAGAGCACAGAGCAGAGCACCAAACATCCGAACGCCACAGAGCGAAACATCATGTCAACAGTCAGATCTCGGATTATCCACAGTCCGAAAACTGAGTGTGTTTTGATATTAGATGTCACTTTAACTCCTGAGAGCTGGCTGTCAAACAGGTGGTTAAAGTCCTGTCGTGCTGCGTTCACGTCATGTCACACGTTGTTTTAATACGAGCCTCTGACTGTTGTAAATGTTCACATCAACCTCCTGCTGCTTAACTGGTGTCGACTTTCACTGACGGTCTTCACATGTTCCAGCTCTTGTTTTTAAGTCATGAAGCTCTTTGTTTCTTCAGTCATCTGACAGACAGGAGGTTGAAAACAGTTCTTATGTTACTGACGGGTTTAAATTTGTCTCCTGAGGTTGCCTCCCGTCCTCCTTCCTCTCTCTACACCTCCACATCTCTCATTTTTCTATCTCTCGTTTGGGTGTTGTGACCTTTGACCTCCTCTCTGCTGGTTCCTGTCAAACTGGATGGTTAGAAAGTGAAGCCTTTTGTTCTATCAGCTTCACCTCCGCATGTTTGTGTGTGTGTTGTGTGTTTGTGTAAATGGATTTTCAGTCATTTCTCTGGTCTTTGTCTCCCCCTGCCTGTGTCTCTGCTGCTCTGCTGAAGTCCACACTCTGAATGATGAGAGGGTGATAATGAGTGTGTCTTCCTCTCTCGGTCTGCCTCCCCTGTGTTGGGAAGTGATGGGATTGTTTTCAGACCTCAGACCTGCTTGTTGTTGGAGGGAAGGATGGATGGGGGATGTCAGTATGTTCTGAATAGCACTGTAGACCAGTTCTGGGGCAGACCAGTTCTCTTTACTGTCCTCAGGTAGAAAAGGAACGAACCATATCAAAGAGAAGGAACCATATGAACGGTGAAGGGTTAACTGATCTGGATCCTGGGTGGACTTGAATTATTCTGAACAACGGACTGTTTTAGTATTTTTGCTCCTGTAATCCCGTCTGTCTTTAGATCTTCATTTCACTGTCTTTCTCTAACTTTGCCTCCTTCTTCTTTTCAATCTCACTCAATTAATTTACAAGGTTGTTAAGATTATTGTTGTCTGTACAGTGACAAAGCAGTTACACAACAAGGATCACTGGAGTTAAAAACCCCTTCGACCCTCAATCAAACTCACAAACTTTTATTTTGAATTTTGCAGAGGAGCTCAAATAGACACCAGATCTGTCAGTTGAGACTTTGACATTAGAAACCTTACATTATGTTTATATTTAATGTCTACAAGTGTGACATCTAGAATATTTACACAAAGCGGTCTTGTGTCTTAAGTCGTGGATATGAATATTTCACAAATATCTCCAGTTTCAGAAAGGGAACTTAATGTGGTTTGTGGTTTTTTGTGACACCCAGTTCTCGTTCCTGTGGAGCTTGAATGTTTCTGTCTCTCTCTCCAGGACCCGTTAGATCCAGGTCGCTGTGTGATGGTGATCCGGTCTCTGGTTCCTGGCGGCTCAGCAGAACATCACGGGGGTCTCCTTCCTGGAGACCAGCTGGTTTCTGTTAACCAGACCCAGCTGGACCTGCTCACCCTGGCGCAGTCTGTGGAGGTCTTGAAGTCTGCCCCACCTGGCACAGTCCGCCTTGGTATCCGGAGGCCTCTCGTGGTGAGTCTAGACCTCCCAGTTTTAGGTCCAGGTCTTCTAAATGTATTTGTAAACCTTCTGTAGATGCTCTACCTTCTAGTTTTAGGTCTAGATCACACTTTTAGTTCAAGTCCAAACCTTCTACATCTTGGTCCAGACCTTCCAGCTGTTGGTCCAGACCAGCTAGTTTTAGGTCCAGACCTTCTTATTTTAATAGCGGACCTGACCGTTTGGTTTTCAGGGTCCTGACCTTCTAGGTTTAGGTCCATATATTCTAGTTTTACATCTTGACCATCTAATCTTAGGTGCTGACCTCATACTTTTAGGTCCAAAATTTCTTGTAGTAAGTCCAAAGCCTACTTTTAGGTCCAGACATGGACCAGCTCTACCTTGAGACCATGTGGTCCAAACTGTCTGCCTGTAGTTCAGGGACGGGGACCACATGCCATAGAGGACTAACAGTCTGCAGCCTCCATCACCAAATTTCTTGTAGTAGAGGGGAGGAACTCTGCATTTGTTGAAACAAGTCCTGCAGACTCCTAGTCCTTCAGGACTCAGGTCTCCTCGGTCTCTTCTCGTTGTGTGTCGAGTTCTTCCTGGTTGTTGGTTGTGAATGAACCTGAGCAGCATCAGTGTCTGTTTGAACGTCCAGCTCCATGTGTTGATTTCACGCTGATCTTCTTCCTGTTTTTGCAGGTTGACGGACCAGAGAGGAGGAGGGGGGACAGCAGCCACACTCAGCTGCCAGTACCAAAGGTAACACACACACACACACACACACACACACACACACACACCTTCAGACTCTCACATATTGTAAACTATATGAACTGGAGTTATTCAGAGCTTTCACCTGCATCTCACAGTCTTCATCATGGACTGGAAGTGGCTCAGGTTTTGTCAGGGGAGTTTTTCCTTCGTCTGAATTGAGGGTCTGAGGATAGAGACCATCTTTAAACAGAGACCTGTCTCTCTCTCTCTCTCTCTCTCTCTCTCTTTGTGTGTGTGTTAATCAAGTCAATCCACTCTAATTGGACTGTTAAGATTTTCTCTCTCTGTCACATTACTCACTGCCTCCCTCTCTGACTTTGTGCTCCTCCGTCCTTCCTCTTTCTTAAATCTCTCATCTCTCTCTCTTTATCTCCTCTCTTAACTCATTTCTCTGCAGTTTGCTTTATTGGTCTGGATATCAGACGAGCGGTGCTGCCACAGAAAAATAAATGGAGAGATAAATAAATGTAAATAAATATGTAGAGCATGACAGGACTGAAGAGGAACAGATGCAGACTGGATTTATCTGTGAGGAACCTCCAACAGGTTCAGTGTCAGTTTACACTGCTGTAAAATAATTGGATACAAAAACTGATGGAAGACGAACACTGTGTGACGGATGCAACATGTGGTCTTTGTAATATTTATTTCCCCAACTGATATATACACAGAACACATACAGTTAACACCTCTCTGAACCTTCCTGAAGGAGGATTCATTATAGGACTGTTGATGAGACAGCTGTTCCTAATGAACACGTAACTGACGCTGTGTCCGAAATCACTCACTACTACTTCAGACAGCACTACAAAATGGCTAACTCCCTATAAAGTGCACTATATAGGGAGTTTTGTAGTATAGTGCATTTTGTAGTGCTGTCCGAATGTATAGTGAGAATCATTATGCCCTTTTATAGTAGACTCATAGTATCCCATAATGAATCATGAAAAGTAGTTTACCAGCGATGGTCACTAACCAAGCAATATATACCATAATGCATTGCGCTCGCACTGAAAACAGAGCAGAGAAAATTACCCATGTAGTGTCCGAAAGTGTTTTTTTTTTTTTTTTACAGATGAGCTCAATAAATGGTCCTCTAAATAGAATTCCCTGGAGAGTGAGTGAGTGAGTGAGTGAGTGAGTGAGTGAGTGAGTGAGTGAGTGAGTGAGTGAGTGAGTGTATGACCTGTTGTTGCTTTAAGTTGTCACATGACCTCTGGATTTCTTTACTACGGTGGCCCTGAGAGCTCAACACACTGGAGCTTAAGAAAACACATGCAAACAGACAAAACACAAACAAATTCAGAAAACCTCTTCATCAGTTTGTTTTGTCTGTTTGCATGTGTTTTCTTAAGCTGCAGTGTGTTGAGCTCTCAGGGCCACAGTACTTGAGTCAGTCAGTGTAGAAACAGTGTGTGTGGAGGTTGACAGGGCACTATGTTGGTTGTAAGACGATGCTGGATTTTTGAGGATGATATATATGATGATCAGATGATGTGTCCGTCAACATAAGATAGTTTTTTTATGCCTCTGCACCAATACTCAGAGGCGTGATGTCGTCAGGCTGTCAGGAATGAGGGAACTTCTTAACATTTGCCACAAACATTCACTTGGACTCAAGGATGAACTGATTAGAATCTGGTGGTCAAAGGTCAAGGTCAGTGTGACCTCATGAATTGATACGCTAATTATGACATGGTTTAACATAAATGTCTAACAGGATAAAATGATGAAGGTCAATTCAAAAGATTATTTTTTGTTTGATAGTGAAGAGACAGGAAGGAAACTGAGGATGTTGTGAACCACCAGGCCAACAGGACGCCCCCTCTCAGTGGGATATTTCACTGTGTAAAACTAAACTTGTTATTGGCCAATATATATAGACTGATATATATCTGTGACCAGCTAAAACCAGCTAATAATATCTGCTTTGTCAATACCCTTCGAGTTTTCCTCAGTTACTGACACTGACTCTTCTTTCAGAAGCTTCCACTTTCACTCAGAGAAGGAAATATAGTGGTGAAATTGGCTGATGCATCTTTTTTCCAAGGCTTTCACTGTGAAGAAGCTTCAGACATGAAGTGCATGCTCTAATAGTAAACTTTGTTGATTTTCTTAAATCTATCAGTAGTTGCACAGTGCATTGAAAAAAGGTGTGGAATATTTTGGCGTGGCAAAAACAAATCTAAATGATGAGTGTGTGTAGGCGGAAAAGGGGCGTGGCTTACAGTATAGAGATAGTGTTACGTGTTGGATCAGTGAATTCAGTGAAAAACTTCTGTGTCATCATTCAGGATATTTTAGCCAGAGCATGATGTGCTCTGTAAATGGCCGTCGTTGTGGTGCTTCAGTTCGTCTTCGAGCTGAGCTGCTCATGAAATCTGTTGAGTGGTTTCTGTGAAATCCTGCGAACAGTCAGACAAAAGGGACTGAACACACAGTCTTCTATGGTGGTGATAAATCAGTGTTTGTTCTGCAGTTGGGACTGCGGGTCACAGCATCCACACTTCTCAGGAAGCCATGTTTTCTCTTCCTGCTGCTGAAGCTTTCTTTTTTCTTTAATCTTTCATTTTTCTCCTTTCCTTCATCTCTTCTCTGTCGTTCACCTCCTTCCTTCCTTCCTTCCCTCCCCTCGATCATCTCTCCTTCTCCTCTCTCTTCTGTCTTTTCCTCTCCTCTTTCATCTTCTTCTCTCCTCTCGTTCACCTTCTTTCACCCTCTCTTTTTCTCTCCCTCTCCCTCCTCTCTGTCTCTGAAGCTGCTGACTCAGCTTTATGGCTGGATGGTATAAAGTGCTCTATCAGCTCAACCAGCAGCATCTCTCTCTTAAGTGAGTCGGGGGGTGGAGAGGGGTTGGGGGGGTACTCTGAGGACACTCTGGTCCTCCAGCATCAGTACACTCAGTACTGCAGTACTACTCACAGTAAATACTGCAGTACCGAAGAGTTGAGCTACAGGGACAGAACTCGTCTCCTGCTTTTCTCATTAATTAAACTGTTTAATTTGTTAAACGAAAACCTCTCGGACGGAGAGTCCGACCGTTTAATTCTTCTTCACTTCATGTGGAAATATTTACAAATATGGTTCCGTTTAATTTTTTGCATTTGTGTGCAAGATTTTATTTGATACCATGAAACCTGTTTTCTTAAAAATATTTTCCAAAAATCCTTCAGACGTTTGTGTCTGGAAATAAATGGCTCCTAGATTCATTGTTAGTTTCATCAAACACATCTGTATTTACACTGACTCTGTGAATGTCTCAGTAAATAATAGTTGAAGGCAGTTTTTGGTGCTTTCTGTTTTTATCTAAAGTATTGTTCAGACTCTGAGATAATAACTTCTACACTCATTATCTTGTATAATACCCGACAACTTGTGCAGTGATTATAACACAGGAGCTAAGAACCGCCTGATGTAAAGAGGATGGTTTTATCCCACTTATGACTTGGCCACTTGCCAATGAAATACCATAAATAATCAACATATAAATGTCAGGCGTTAATTTACTCATAACTAATTTTGATCTGGCTTTGATATTTTAAACTTCATAAAATAACAAACGGGTGATGAAGGAAAAGTAGAGAAACATAATGAATACAGATGACATCTGTATTTAGATCTATGGGACAGACGTCAGTAAACACTGTGATATGTAAGAAACCTGGCACCTGATCTCAGTCCAGATGAACTATGGGAGATTTTGGAGTGTTAGACAGCGCTCTCCACCACTGTCATCAAAACACCACATGAGGGAATATGTTTATGAAGAATGGAGTTCATCCTCCAGCAGAGTTCAGAGACTTGGAGCAGTGAAGCTGTTCTGGAGACACGAGGTGGAACAACACCTGACTAAGACACTCTAATGTTGGTGTCTCCTTTAATTTGTCACCGTCTGTTTGATAACGAAACCATGAAACCTATATCTTGTGTACGCAAGATAACAGCTTGTGTGCGGAGTTAATAAAACTTGTGTGCACAAGATTATGAACCAGATGAAGATTAAAAATATGGATGTATCATCTTATTGAACGTCAGGGGCTCCATACTCTGACGGTGTATTAGTGTCACAATGAGGAAAAAAAAGAAATCTGAAATTTTGAGAAAAAATTTTGATAATTAAAAATGTAAAAACCATCATCCAAAGAGCTCCTTGTCCTCAGTGTCTTCAGTTGTGGTTGTCATGACTGCAGTTTGACCAGCTCACCTGTGCACTCTACTGTACTCTGCCGAGTTGTGCTGTGTTACTTTCTGTCCTGCTGCTGTATCTGCTCTGGCCGTCCTCTGCGCCGCTGCTTTATATCCTGTTTTATATGCAGCCCATTTGGCTGAAGAGGGTTTTTCACAGCCCACAGGTCTCTGATGGGTTTCCATAAAGACAGCCGGGTCGGCGCTGTCACTTCACCGCCGGATCGTTCTCTGTCACGCCAGCCCGCTGACCAGAGAGAGACCCCCGTTACACATCCACACCTCGTTAACTTTTAGAGGTCATATGTAGAAGAACGAGCTGCTGCTGTAGTTACAGGCTGTCATCACATTATTCTGATCCTCTCTGTGCTGTGAGTTCAAACAGAGTCAAACATGAATACAGGAGGGAAAACAACAAACTGTACAGTCTGCAAACAGCACTGAGGTACGACTGTAACCACCACAACACAATTATACTGCCACGTCTCTCCTTTACTCTGGCTTCATGTCAGTAATCTGATTTTTACTCCTTTCATTTCTGGTTTGTTGAGAGGCTCGTTTAGTTTCACAAAGACAGAAAGTGAAACATGGGTCAACTGTGTGCTTGTATCTAAAATGTATCATCAGATAATCCATAATTCATTTGTAATTTAAAAACACGTACGTAAATCTGTTGTTTCATTTTAAAACCAAAACAGAAAAAACGTTTTTGGTGTCAGACTCAAAAAAATGAAAAACCAATCAAAATGGTCTTTCGTCATTATTTTGTTTGGAACCGAAAACCGATTCACACAGTTTTATTTGATTTTTAATTCTAAACCAAGAACGAAATCACGTGGTCGGTTCGCCAGAAAACCAAATTCAAACAATGGTCCAATTTTGGTTTTTGCAAATTCATTTTTTCATTTCTCATTTCTCATTTGGCAGACAGTAGATGAGACAGGAGGAGGAAGTGAAGTGTAAAAAAGTCAAAATATCATCTAAGAGGACATAAAAGTGAAACATCAAGCAAACACAGGATCTATCACAGGGTAACTGTAAGCTGAGGTTTTAGAGTTAGAGATTTAAGAAATAAACCATAATCACTTCTCTGCTGCTCTCCTCGGTCTGCCTCGTGTCGGCAGCAGACTACGTCCTCCAGCTGAGGTGTTCCCAGGCCAGATGGGATATATAATCCCTCCTGTGTGTTCTGGTTCTGTCCCTCCTCCCAGTCCTCCAGAGAACCTCTAGAGGCAGGTGTCCAGGCGGTATCCATAGATGCCTGGACCACCTCACATGATCTGACCACCTTGGAGATACCTGAGCTCTTCACCATGTCTCTAGAGTTGAGCCCAGACTACAAAATATTTCCTGTGTGGGTAGTTTCAGTCATCCAGGCTGCAGGACACCAGCAAGATATAAGTCAGAGGCAGCTGGTTTGATGTGTGTTTCTACACGTCGCTGCTGTCGTGAAGGTGAGGTGAAGGTCCGGTCTCACCTGGCTAACTGTGTTAACATAACCTAATCTGTAAGAAGGTGATTGGTAGCACTAGTGCTATCTCAACTCCCCCTCCACCAGTCACATGACCCTGGTCTTGTCTGACATAGTAGTCCCTCAGGGTCTCCTGATGCTGCTGTTTTGGCGCTTCTTCTCTGGAGCTCTTATTTTGACAGGCATCTTAAGATGCACAAAGCAGGAAGAGGCGGAGTTAGGTGAACTTTTAACTTGTTCAATTTAGTTTTTTTTTATTACTAAAAATATGTTCAAACTGTTGATGGATGACGATTTTAAGGATTTGTAAGCTGACAGAAAATGAACCAGCAACTGTTTTAGAGGCCTCTCATTATTTCAGCTTTTAATAATAATAATAATAATAATAAAAATAATGAAACCTCAAGTCATTCAGACTTTTCTGCTTTTCATCATTGGGATTTAACTGTTGGTTGAACAGAACAAATCATTCCTCAGACTCTGGGTACTTAAACTTTTTCATTTTCTCACATTTTCTAAATGAATGCATGAACATGATCATTTTTATCCAGATATAAAGAACGTGTTGATACTGGGTTAATACCAGGTGGAAATGGATCTAAACCGTGACCAGGCACAAAAAATATTGACCTGGACCTTAGATTGCACCTCTGCAGTAAAGGAAAAACATCCAAATCATAAGTTTGATCCGTGTAACAAAGATCATGATGGAAGTCAGAATCCTTCATGCAGTCAGTTCAGACTCTCTGCAGCCTCCTGAGACGCTGCAGAAAGACTCGTCATCTCAACTGTCCTCATCGTCTAATGGCACAGATATTAAATGACAACGTCTTTAAATCTTATGAATATGAGGCCAGGCAGTCACGGCCAATACACATCAGTCTGCGGAACATCCTGTTAGCGTTATGAGCTCTCTGCTGCTGCTGCCGTCTGCTCCTCACCTCCATTATATGGCCGAGATGGGCCGGCTTCCCAGGCCCAAATTAAAAGAAGAGGAACAGAGTCCTTGAAGATGAGGCTTCGTCGATGGAAATTAGCCTAAGTGTTGTCATTAATATTTCCCGGCGTGGGCTAATGTCTGCATCATAATGTTAAGAACAGGATACCCCCTCAGTATCTGCTGAGGGAGGCTCTTTGGGGAGTTGGAGAAAACCATTATGTGTTCAGAGATAACGGCTAATTTTCAAAGTAAGTCAAGTTTTAGATTTAGTGCGAGCTGCAGTTTTTCAGTTCAGACGAGCTGAAGACGAACGGATCAAAGTCTCTGGATCCTGCAGTTTCACTGAGTTACCTGTCGCACAGGTTAGAGCTGTCCAAGAAATATAGAGAGCAAGATCCACTGGACTGATGAAGTTGGATTAGTGTGTTTTTATTTAATCTTTTTGACTTTTCCCCCCCAAAGCTCTCAAAGTGAAGAAGAAAGCCTTTTTTGACATGGCATAATGAACATGTTGAAGCTGTTTGATCCATTAATACCAGACAGTCAGGTGACAGCAGGTTAATCTCTGCTCAGTGCTCACACTGACTGTTTCAAGTAGAGTCCAACTAATAAATGTCACCAGGCTAAAATATCAGTTGATATTAGCTCATAACTCATAGACCATTTGTATGTATTGATCGGTGTTGGCTGATCAGTACCAGGAAATATTAGTAGCAAAGAAACAGTTTGTTTGTTGTTATTGATCTCGTCCATCAGAGGGCGCTGTAAGACACAACATAGCCACTGTTCTTTAAGAGGCACATCAGAAATAATAAGCTTTTAATAATAACAAGCTTTATTTATATAGCACCTTTCAAAACACAGTGACAAAGTGCTTTACAAGACAAGATAACATTGAGGACAAACAATAAAAATAAATGATTAAAAAAACAGTTTAAAGGTTTTACAACATTAAGGAGGAGATAAAAGAGAAAAGTGTGACAATGAGGTTCAGTAAAAATGAGATAAAACTGTATAAAATGATAAAATGATTTGATGAAATAAGCAGGAGAATAATAAAAGATAAGAAGTTTGAAGTAGATTCAGACCCTCAGCCCTGAGAAAGTACACCTATAAAAATGTGTCTTTAAGAGGGATTTCAAAGAGGCTAAAGAGCTCACCAGTCTGATCTCCTCAGGGAGGTTGGTCCAGAGAGCGGGGGCCTGAACAGAGAAGACTCAGTCACCCTTAGTCTTCAGCCGATATAGAATAAAATGTTCACGTTATGTGTGTGTTTAAAAAATGAGCATTGGCTGATAAAGTGTCATTGATCACAGATGAATAAGTAAAATCACAAAGTAGAAAAACTTTCAAATTAAGCAATCCTCATTTCTAATAAAAAAAAAAGAAAGAAAAAGAGATTTAAAATAAGAATATGTTCAAGTTTCACATACAGAACATAATAAAAGATAAAATGCAAAAAAATATTTCTAACGATTTTTTCTTTAGTTTTCTGAACAAATGAATAGAAGGAGTTTATTTTGACAGTCATGGGGAACAAGTTGCCTTTTCTCATGAGGAAGAAAATCTGAAACAGTTTTCAAAACGTCAAATTCTACAGATACTTTCTTCTAAAAAGACAAATATTTTTAATCCTGTAAAACTTTATTCATATCTTCAGTCGAGTCAAAGTCAAACAAAAGAGAATAAGTGAACATGGTCATCAGGAAGATAGGAATACTCTGTACCATTAGTGTGAACTTTATTGTTGTGACCTCCGTCGTCTCACTCTTACTCGTTACTCACTCGTTAATGCTGTTGTACCGTTTTTTGTGTGTCTCAGGGTTTCGGTGACGGCTCCATCCTGCCTGAAGACCTTCAACACAAAGAAGACGAGGAGGAGGAGGAGGAGGAGGAGGAGGAGCCGGAGCTGATACTGGATGGAGGTCTGCCACGCTACACCACCTTCTCTCTGACCTCTGACCTCCTGCCTGTAGAGGAGGGCAGGGAGATGGCTGTGGACGAGGAGGAGGAGGAGGAGGAGAAGGTGAAGATAGAGGAGAGAGAAGAGGAGAGAAAGGGCTCTCTCCCCAGGAAACCTCCTCCCTCGTGGGAGGAGTGGAAGCTCGCCTCCTCCAGCCGGGGAGGACCAGAGGAGGTGAGAGTTCAAGGCTCAGTGAGGAGACAGTGGAGGAAGATTGGTGTGATCCAACTCTGTCATGTCAGGTCATACAGCGTAGTTTATAATGTTGTACGTTTACAGAAGCAGTTACCCTGACTGTGCAGAGTCTCACATTTCATCATGATCATGTAGTTTTTCACCTTCCTAAAGAAAATATCTGATTTGATTATAATAATAGAGAATATGTTGCTCAAGAACCGTGATCTCAGTTCTGATTAAAACAAACCATGATTCACATTTCACCTGTAACTGTGCAGCTTCATCTAGAACCTGTTAAATCAGGATTCACTAACCAACAAAAGGCTTCCAGTATCTCAGAGGCTTTTACTGTGAAACATCTGCAGGAAGTGATGAAATGACGTCACCTGGTCAGCGATTGAGTGTGAGAGGCTGCAAGAGCTCAAAATGGCTTAAAGATGAATGAGACACTTACATATCATGACATATCATGTAAAACATGTTTGATATAATTGTGGGTTTGGGACCTCTGAATTTATAGTATTTATTCCTTCTCTTCACTTCCTGTTTCTAAACAAAATAATAATGTTGGATCAGATCTGATGAACGCAGATTTTGAATTTATCACCCTGTCATCGCAGGACAGATAACTACACACAGTTCTGGCTCTGACTCACCAGTGATCTCTGTGTTTATACTGTCACCTACTGTCGTTAGCGTTAGCTCCTCTCCTGCTTGTTTGTTAACCTTTATTCTTCTATCTTATTATTTCTTCTGTTTTAAGGCCGTTGTTCACTGTTATTTACGCTTCCGCTCCGTTAACCTTGGTAACCCCGTGTTTAATATCATAACGCTATGAACTTTGTAATTCCTTCCGGCGAAGTCTACAGAAATGTGGACTTATGGAAAGTGTGCATAAAGGACTCAGAATGTCTGTTAGAGAGCCCTCATGCCCTCGATGGTGTGACAGTGGGACAGAATTTAAACCTTCAGGGACTTACTGTGAGTCTGTGAGGGGGGACATTGGGATTGGGGCAGTGAATGAGAACAGTGTGTTATTGTGTTAATGCTGAATTCATCATGTCAGACATCATAGTGCAGATGTTTTTACATGTTCTTCATCTGAGACCTGACAACATCTATAATCATCCTTTGGCTTTTTAGCACATTTTGTTGGAAGTGGAAATGTTCAGTTCTTGAGTAGTGTCAGTAAGTGTCATTGTGTTTACTATTGGTATTTGTGATTTTTAGTCACTGTTTGACTGATTTCTCCTTTCAGAGCTGGAGAAGAGAGAAGCAGGAGGAGCTGCAGAGACCAGACCTGCAGAGACCAGACCTGCAGGAACCAGACCTGCAGGGACCAGACCTGCAGGGACCAGACCTGCAGGGACCAGACCTGCAGGGACCAGACCATGAGGGCGTCGTGTCTGTAGGAAACATGATCCTGGGTGAGAGAGAGAATCTGAATCCTCATCATCACTGTGTGAAATAAATCACTTCCCACTGAGAGATGAGGAGAGGGAGGAGCTGGATGAAGGTGATAATGTCGATACATTATGAGACATGTATCGCTGCATCTGGTTAATAACAATTTATTAATAACAAAAACCAACAACAGAGTTTAAATAGAGTTAAATAGAGTGGGCTTTTACATGCAAAGACAGAACCATCACTTGAGTTGATTTATTGATTCACACATTATCTGTGGTAAATATTGCAAACACAAGGTCTGCCTACTTAGCTGGCCCCCGAGTTTTCACCCGTATACCATGGCCTTCCTCAATGACCCAAGTCCTGTGCTTAGGTCACCAGTTCAGTTAACGGAATGAAGCTCTGGTGTAAGCTTCAGTAACAAAGTCTCTCATTTTACAAACAAACTTTTTTGTTCTTATGATCACAACAAATTTATGAAGATGTCAACATAACAGATCACAACAACAGTTAATCAATTCAGTTATTTACTGATCACAGAAAAGTACTAATTATTTGTCATAGAAAAATTATATTTTGTCAGATTATCATATTGATTACATATATCTTGTGATCAGAGAAACAAAATATGTCTGTTCGCCATTATATATAATTATATGACTGTAGTCTTCCATCACCTTGAAACCTGTTTTGTTTTAGAAACAAGATTCAACAAGTTGAAAACAGCTTCAGGGCAGCACACACATATTAAAACACACACCTATTTTCTGTGTTAACTCACACACCTGCTGTGACAGTGACTCTCCACAAGTGTCCTGCACTGATGTACACCGACGCTCTGGAGGACATTCACTCGTACGATTGGCACGTTCAGGCTCCTGTGTCCTGACTTCTGTCTGTATGGTGACTGTTAGGCGTGCGTATGGCCTGTTCACAGTGTGTGTGTATGGCCTGTTCACAGTGTGTGTGTATGGCATGTGAGCCACCAGCATTACATTAGTTGCTTCTACCCAGAGAGACCAGTGTGTTGTTGCTCTTCGAAGATAAAAGTGAAATGATGCAGCAAGGGTGTAACGATACGTGTGTGATACTGAAGTCCTGCTGACGTGACTTTACTAACTTATTTTGTTTGTGTGTGTGTGTGTGTGTGTGTGTGTGTGTGTGTGTGTGTGTGTGTGTGTGTTTGCGTGCAGCTCTTCAAGACTCAAGAGACAGTGAAGCAGACTCTGAGCTCACTCTGACAGACACCGACACAGAGTCAGTATCTAGCCTTTATTTCTTCTTCATCCCTCTCTCTCCTCCTCTCCGTCTCCTTCTCTGTCTTGTGTCACCCTCTGCTGGTTAAATATGTGGTAACAGCTGATGATCTCTAGTGTGTTAACAAGGTGTTGTTCCACTTCTACAACATATCGCTTGAGATCTCCCATCAACGCCACAGCGTATGATTCATATACTCAACAAAACATTCAGTGTCCTGAACGTCCTCCTTCAACAAAGCTCTTATACCTTCACATGATTTCAGTTATTATTTAATAAAACAATAAATGACACATTCCTGTTTTCTGTTTGCTACAGAGAGCTTCCCTACTTTATTGACAGCTACAGTCTGGTTACTGACAGGCACTTTCTCTAAGGTCTTTAATTCTTCACAAGTAGCTTCACAGGTGAAGCAACCTGCAATCCAGTTTGTTCTTCGCCCCATTTACACACATGAGCGGGGCAAAATATTAGAAACACCTCTCACCTCCAGTACAACACTACGAGCCAGCACAACCTTCACTTTTCTGACAGTGTCAACATGAACTTAACATTTTAAAACTTTAAATCCTGTCTGAGCTGTCGTATTGGGTTGTACAGGTGTACCTAATAATATGGCCACTGATTCAGGCATGGTAGGTGTCCCTGAGAGCCACCTGAGAGAGATCAGTGAAACGTCCTTGATGAAAAATGTTTTTTTTTTTCGTTCCCATGGAGGTCTGTCAGAATGATTGACATTGGGATGAGGAAGAGGCGGAGTCAGGGAGGAGCCTCTCAACTAATCAGAGGAGGCCACAGGTAGGAGACCTGCTCCACCTCCAGCTCGTTAAAACAAACCACTGCAGAAACCTGAGGCTAACTCTGTGTGTGTGTGTGTGTGTGTGTGTGTGTGTGTGTGTGTGTGTGTGTGTGTGTGTGCGTGCGTGCGTGCGTGCGTGCGTGCGTGCGTGCGTGCGTGCGTGCGTGCGTGCGTGTGTGTGTGTTCACAGCAATCTCCCTGAAAGAGAGGAGGGGGAGGGAGAGGAAACTCCTGTCTTCAGTCACTGGGGACCCCCCCGCAGGTAACACAAACACATCATGTGTTCACTCTGATTCACAAGCTTCAGGAGTTGGGGTGGGGGGAAGCAGTAAGGATGGGAGCAGTCAAACAAAGCCTCCTAGTCCTCCCCCAGATTTGCTCAGTTTTTCCAGAGAAGCTGTCTTTTTACACTCAGGTGGTTTCAGACTCCCAAAGCTTCAGCGCCATTTTGAACCTTGGAACAAAATTCACAACTGAGTTTAGGGGAATTTTTTGGCCCTGTTCAGATCTGGTATCTGGCATTAACATCCGTCTCAGGTGATCCGATCACCAGTGGTCAGCTCTAAGTTCAGGTGTGAACGCACCCATGACGCATTGAGGATGTATTTGAGATCTGATCACACATTCAGAGGTGGTCTGGACCACATGTGTCCACATTCTTTTAGTAGTGTGAACCTGAACACATCCTGGCCACACTGAAGGACCGCCTACTCTACTGATGTCCTCCAAGGCTACGTCCACACCACTACATATTTTGTATTTTTGCAACTAATCAACTGCAGAGTAGACAATCTGCTTCCTGTTTGCACTGGCTCGCTCATGCTCAGTGTACGTGATTGCTCATGTGTTTTCAATGTGTTTTCTGGTGTTGTAGTCTGAACAGAGATCCATTAGTGGTTACATGTGCCTTTGTGAGCAGACCATGTAGGGTGTATAGGGGCAGTAAACGTCTTTCTGCCCCAAAGGGTGGAGGTGTGGGCTGAGGAGGATCAGTCTCTGGGCCTGAGCATCGTGGGAGGTCGTCATGTCATCAAGCGTCTGAGGAACGGAGAGGAACTGAAGGGAATCTTCATCAAGCAGGTTTTACCACACAGTCCTGCTGCCAAGACCCAGTGCCTGAAGACCGGAGACAAGATTCTGGAGGTGGGGCTGGGACTAATACCTGGATCTCTAGATATAGTTCATCTTACAGCTACAAAACATGCAAATGTCTTTCAGTTTTATGGCTGTGATTGGTGCTGTGGTGTTCCCTGTTCCAGGCGACAAGTAGAAGCACAGATCTAGATTCTGTGTTTTTAGGTGCAGAAACTCCTTTTTACCCAGAACATCTTTTTTCATCATCGTTTTTTATATTGAACAAAGGCAGCAGCTCAGCTAGACAACTGCAGCGAGTTTGAAAATGACTCAGCAAAACAACATCCACAGCCATATTGTCTTAGTTTTCACACATGGGACTGAAACAGTGGATTTTAAAACATAAAAAACAGCAGGTGACCTCTGCTCACCACCTAAGACAGGACATGAGGTATTTGCCTGTATGTCTTGACATTGTCTGGTGTGGGTGTTTGTGTGTTTGTTCGTGCAGGTGTCAGGTGTCGACCTGCGAGCTGCCAGTCATGAGGAGGCAGTCGGTGCCATTAAATCAGCTCCGAGCCCCGTCGTCTTCATCGTACAGAGTCTGTCTGCTACACCTCGGGTACTAACACTCAGTCTGAACACAGACATGAAACACACGTTAATATGATTCAGTGTCACCTCCACTTCCTGAGCATATCATCATCTGTGTCTCAATTCTCATATCTCCACACTCACACTTGCTGTTTGGAGTGTGTGTGTGTTCACATTGACAAGTACAGCAACGTGCAGTGCACTATGAGCGCCTGGATGATGCATTCATTCATTAAAAACAAATATATGTTTTTACTGATTTTTCAAAAAACCTTGTGATTGCATTGAAGCAACAGACATTAACAAGAGTAGAAATGAAAATCAAGTGAATGAAACGAGACGGAACATCTCGGCTCACAGACTCATTCCAGGTGAGAGAGTCAGGATTCACACAAAAGTAAAGATAACACAGCTCATAGACAGGTGTCACTCATATCTCCACTACACCAACACTCAGGTGAAAATAGCAGAGATATCTAAACCAATATATGACATAAGAGTCTCCAATATTCTGCAAAATACATTGTCTTTGCAATATAACATGCATGTCAAATAATTCAAAGATACATATTCAAGTACTTTATTTGTTATCCAGTTCAACAGAATGCATATTCTTGCACAAAATGTTGCATTCTGTAGACCTTCCTTTTATATCTATCAGCAATAGAGGTGTTTGATATCCCAGGTAAGCACAGTGGGTCGCACTCTGTAGTATTAGACAGGATTTTATTAATTTCACTCCATATAGTCTGCCAAAATTGCTGTTCTTTCCTGTAAGACCACAGGCAGTGACTGAGACTGCCTGTCTCTATTTTGCATTCGGGACATTAAACTTTTGGCGTTTGGAGGGGGACATGTGCCTCCATTAATTTTTACATCAAATGAGCAAAGAGGCTGGTGGTTATTTTGGCGGGAAACTGTACAGGTCACATGTTGCGTCAGTGTTTGATTTGAGACATCACTCCAATCTGAGACACAGTGGTTATCTCTGATGTCCCTCCAAAATAAAGCTCCAGAAATCCACTTATAAAACCAGAGAAACAGAGTCTGCAGAACTTCCTTCTGTTTTTAAGTTCCCTTCAGTATCACAGTGATCCAGTGACAGTTGTCTGAACATCATGGTACACTGCAGACAGCAGCTGATGGAGCTGCTGTTAATGAGACAGTCTGACTACATAGAAACAGATACAGGCTGAAAAATGGTGCTGATCTGTAGCTACATTACAACAGACTTTTACAGGGTCATTCTCTCCTGACTTAGATTTGGTTTTTACTATCACGTTCCAAAACAGGCCTGTATGTCTCTGTTATCATGTTTCCATCAGATCAGAACGTTTTGACTTTTGACATTTTCACACAAAAGTCAAATTTCACACTGAGCAGAGGGAAAAAACACTGTGGCTGTAGTCATTACTGACAATGACTCACATTCACTGTGGATGTGATCAGAATCTCTGACCAGCTGAACAGAGTGTAACACATACCGATTACACAGTACAAGCCCATAATGTAAATGTAGTACATACTTAAGTCTGTCTGTCTGTGTGTGTGTATGTGTGTGTGTGTGTGTGTGTGTGTGTGTGTGTGTGTGTGTCTGTCTCAGCCTGTGTCTGTAACAGCTCCCAGCTACAGCAGACACAAAGCAAAGAGGACAACGTCTCCGGTAAGAACAGAGACCTAGTATTTTATCACATGAACGAGGTGGAGAGACACCGATTATTTATTCTACTGTTATAGATGTAAACCTTCACGACTCTGGAAAGATAAATATAGCATCTCTCTCATCCTCTTTTATTTTGAAGTCTAGTCTCAGTGACATCGGACTGTGAGTCCTGTAGAGTCCAGCAGAGGGCAGCACAACCTCAGCAGAGTGCTCACCACTGTCGCCTCAGTGCAGACTGTGACCAAGGTTTTTTGGTTTGTTTGTTTCCTTCTCTGCAGAAAACAGGAGTAACAACACCCCCACTGAGACAGCCCCCACCCTACAGACCCCCCAGCCAGACAGGGCCTGAGCTGAACTCTGACCTGGAGCAGGCCAAAGGTCAGTAACGCACACACTGGTACACGTACAGCTGTACTGTGGCTCTGCAGCAGCTTCACCCTCTGATTCTGTCTTCAGGCTGCGTCCACAGACAGACAGCAGCAGTGAAAACAAACTAAAAGCATGAGGCTGAAACTATCCACCCGCCAGTCAAACAGACACAGAAGAAAAAACAATACAACACTCCTGCAGCCACATGACTTCTCTGCTCTGTTTGAGTCTTGTGTTTATTAAAGATGCAGGTGCTGACAGAACATAGATCTCATAGATTTTTGGTCTCAGGACAGTAGTTTCAGTTTTCAGCCTGAACCAGATCAGGTTTCTATGAAAGGTCAACATTTGAATCTTAAGGACGTAGTTGACAACTGTTGTGGAACCACAGCAAACTACTTCCAGTGGAAAGTAGCTAAAGCTGCGGGAAGTGGCTAAATGTTGCTATATGATGTAATACCATAATTAGCATATTCATGATGTCATTGTGTGGTTTTATCATCCAGCTTAACATGTTAACCAGCAGAGAGATCATCACCTGTTCAACTGGGTGAGCAGGCAACTTTATTTGTATAGCACAAATGACACAGAGGCAGTTCAGAGTGATTCACAAAAGCAAAAAAAGTGTTAGAACATAGTAAGAAATAAAAATGAATAAAATGAGACATAAAAAGCAGATAAAAGGAAATAAAATGCAAGTAGACAAAGATAATAGTGGACCAGAAGTACAGTTTAAATGCTGCTATACATTGTAAGTTGCCCCAAATACAACAAAGGGAGCAAAAGTGCAACAGAGAAAAGTGCCTTGAATTAATGTATGTTATTATTTGGTGCTATACAAATAAAATGGAATAGAATAAATAATTGAATTGAGTAGAGAAACTAATCAATCTAAAGCACAGGAAACAGGTGGAAGAGGAAAGATAGTGATCTGAATATTCAGTAAGAGTTTAGTGCTGCTGTCTTATAACTGAGGATCTCTGGTTCACCTACATGCTGCTTCATTGTTGTTGACTCTGTCAGTGGAAGAGCTTCTCCTCTTTATCTTCATGTGATTCTTCTGACTCCAAATAAACTGAAAGTGTGTGTGTGTGTTTGTGTGTGTGTGTGTGTGTGTGTGGGTGTGTGTGTGTGTGTGTGTGTGTTGGTTCAGAGCGGGTGTGTGTGTGTGTGTGTGTGTGTTGGTTCAGAGCGGGTGTGTGTGTGTGTGTGTGTGTGTTGGTTCAGAGCGGGTGTGTGTGTGTGTGTGTGTGTGTTGGTTCAGAGTTGACTAATGCAGATTCAGACAGACTGAACGTGACCATCTGCCATATTGGAAGAGAGAGAGAGAGAGAGGTTTGTTTGTTGGCTAGTAAACACACACAAGCTGTTTTCTTGTGTGTTCTTGTGTGTGTGTGTGTGTGTGTGTGTGTGTGTGTGTGTGTGTGTGTGTGTGTGTGTGTGTGTGTGTGTGTTCTGCCAAATAGCAGTGACTGTAATCAGTGTCAGCATTTCAGCTCTGTCCTATCTCACTCACTCTTTGGCTGCGTTTACACCATAAAACCTGAAAACTTCAGCTCTGAAGTGAGATAATCAGAAAATGATCCAAATCATTTTAATATTAGTTTTAAATCTGTCTTTTCTAGTACATCTACTGGTTCATTTGGTAACATTATTTTACAGGTCCTGTATTTTCCAGCTAATTTCTTCAAAACTTTCTTTGTAATTTTCCCTAAAAATAAGCTCTAAATTCTGTAAAATACTGAAAACACTTTAATCCTTTCATGTGAAAAATGAGAAAATGTGAGAGGATTGAAGCTGCAGTGTTTTAAACCACGTCTCTGTCTCTCCCTCATTTTCTTTCCCTCATTTGTATGAGCAGGTTGTGTCTGTTTAATTCAAATCACTTGATCAATTTGAGTGTTAAACAGCCATGACAGCAGCTTCCTGTGAGCGTGAGCGTGTGCGTGCGTGCGTGTGTGTGTGCGTGCGTGTGTGTGTGTGTGTGTGTGTGCGTGTGTGTGTGTGTGCGCGTGTGTGTTTTAACTAAATCTTAAAGCTCTCTTACAGATGACTTGGTCCAAAGAAAGTCAGTCTAGTACTGGTGTTGTCATAAACCATGTTTAGAGGTTTCGGTCATGTAGAGGCAGTCACGATGTCACAGGACAGGGGTTAGCTTTAGCATCAGCTCTGGTTTTAATAATAATAACTAAGAAGCTACAGCTCAGTAGCCTTTAAGTACTTCAGAGTGTCTCAGTTTATCTCAGAGTTTCTCAAAGTATCTCTCAGTATCTCAGTGTAGCCTGTTGCATCTTAAGTGTCCACATTACCTCAGTTTATGTCAAACTATCTTGGAGTATGTCAGACCATCTCAGTTTATCTCAAGGTTTGTCAGTTTATCTCAGTATCTTATTGCATCTCATTGTATCTACAAGCGTCTCAGTTTTATTTCAGAGTATCTCAGTTTTTATTCCTCTGCGCCAGCGACAGTCAGAGCCGCCATATTGTTTTCAGGTTGTCCGAATTTCTTCAAATTTGGCACAAATGTCCACTTGGCTCAAGGATGAACTGATTAGATTTTGAGGATCAAAAATCAAAGGTCAAGGGCGTGGTGACCTCTCAAATCACAATTTTGGCCTTGTGAATGTTATATCTCCGTAAAACCTTTAGGGAACTTTGGTACAAACGTTGACTGGGACTCGAGCATGAATTGATCCAATTTTGGTCTTCAAAGGTCAAGGTCACAATGACTTCAGAACACTTTTTAGCCATTACTCAAGACTTCACAGCAATTATGACAAACTTTCACAAGAATGGTTCATATTTCATATGATTCTAGATAAACAGGGATGTAACCTGAAACTAGTCTGAGTGGAGGAGGCACACAACCACGAGGCGGTGATTCTCATTGTCAGAATGTTGGTGTATCTCAGTTATGTATTTCAGTATCTTCTTTTTTTTTTGTTTGTTTTGTTATTACATCTGTTAGTAGTTTATTTCAGATTATGGTCGTTTATGTTGAAGTATCTCATTGCATCTCATTGTATCTGCAAGTATCTCTGTTTATTTCAGTTTTATCTCAGGGCATCTCAGTATCTAAGTACATCTCTTCATATCTGTGTTCGTATCAGAGTATCTCAGAGTATTTCTATTCATCTTTGATTATCTAAGTTTTTCCCAAAGTATCTCAGAATATCTCAGTATTTTGTTGCATCTCAGTGTATCTACAAGTATCTTAGTTTATTTTAAGAGTATGTCAGTTTATCCCATAGTATCTCACTGTATCTATCTATCTCTGTTTGTCTCAGGGTATCTCAGTTTATGTCCATGTATCTGAGAGTGCCTCAGTGTGTCTCAGAGTGTTTCATATATCTCAGCTTATCTTGATGTATGTGTGTGTGTTGCTGTTGTGCTCTAAGCTAGCAGACAGGCTGGTGCAGGCCAGTGTTAATGTGTGTGTTTCTGTCTTTGCAGGCCTTGTTTGAACCAGCAGTCCCTCCGTCCTGTCCATAGGCCTGTTACAGCACAGAGTGGAGGATTACTTTTTATCATTCTTTTTTATTCCTTTCGCTTCTCTTTGGTCCGTCTGTCTCTGGGTTTTGGGCTTTTCTTTCTGCCTCTGCCTCCCTCTGGTCTGGGTGCGTTTGGTTTGGTATGTTTGAAGCAGGCGAATGGGGCGGTGAGGGATCCCTTTTGTTTTTCCAGGCTGCTGGTTGGAGATTTTAGCTGTTTATTTGCTTCTGGTCTTACTGGGATCTGGTGTTTTAGAGGTGGGATCTGAGCCGCTCTCTCCTGGTCGGGTCGTTTTTATCTGAGATATTTTGTTCCTCTGAGCTGGATTTGTTTTACATCTGTTTTAACATCTGTCCTGTTAAAGCTGAACCCTAACAAATTATTGGATGTAATGTGGATGTAGTTTTGAGGTGTTCTGATAGTACTCAGCTGTGCCAATTAATAATGAACTGATTTATTTATTTTTCATCTATTTTTTATCTTTATTTTAATTTCATCTTCTTTTCTTTGGAGGCTATAAAACAGAATCACATTTATAACAAGTAAAACACTATTTAGATGCAGAGTTTATGTGGAATAATATAACTTGGGAATCTTTTGGTGATTTAGGAATTTCTCCTTCATGTCTGTTCTTCATGCAGCAAAAGGAAAGTCTGCATTTAAGTCATTTTACTCATTTTACTGTCCAAATCCTAATTATTAACATTAATAAAAAACATATTATGTATCTACACTGAGCAGGTGAACCAGATTAGATCTTAATTGTATGTGAAGAGTATGTGAAGTCATTTCCACTGCAGAAAAAGGTTGACAAAGAAACATGACAAAAAAACCCAAATCACTGGGATATTGATTCACACAGTTCCACACTGTTAGGAAAGAAATGTGTTTGGTAATTTTATGGTAGAATTTTTACATCATATGATTCATATAATGACCTGTGACATCCATTAGACAGTCAGACTAATGGTTAAACTGTTTAAACTGGTTAAACCTGAATAAAACTTTCAGTTTAAATGAATAAATGTTGTGATCCATTCAGTCACAGCTGCAGCTGAAGTTTTTTTTCATTTGTTGTTTTAAACTGTTTGTAGAATCTGACTGTTCATTATAGATAAAGACACTATAAACGTGTCAGAATAAATATCATCACTTGTTTTTACTGAATAAAACTTCCTGTTAAAACCAACATAAACCAAAGTCTCCGGCAGATTCATTTTAGATGAACATTATACATCAGAACCCAGTCTGTGGTCTGGACCTGGGACGACTGGAGCCTGAACTCAGTGAACAGAGTAAAATCAGCCTCTTAGTCTTTAACAAATTGATTCTGTGTGTTCAGACTTTAACACTGATCATTTCACTGAGTCACAGCTGATTTAACACCAAACATAACATCATGTTTGGCATCGTTAGGGGTGGGGGGGGCATCTGTCCGGAGGCTTGAGCCAAAAGCACATTTTCATGGCTCATTGTTGTGTTTTCTGTCTGAGTGAGTCGATGGAAGAGAACAAACACAATTCTGAAACGTATGAGCCTCAAGTCGAGACAGTTTCTTTGAGCTCGTGGTTCCTGGTGGATCTGAAAGAGCGGTCGATGATAAATGAGTTGTGGTGATGGAGTCTCGGACCATCCTGCTTCCTCTTCTTCTTCTCTCTGCTTGTTGTCTCAGTTTTACTCCTGGTGAAAAATCACATTGGCTGCTGCCACAATAATAAATGATTCAATTCAATTCCAAATGCTGTTTCAGGTTTGTTTTTGTCAGAGCAGCAAATATTCAACATCTCTCTGGCCTGGAGACGCTGCTCAGCCTGTTAGTGAAGCTTAGGTTTTACTGTAGTTTCACCTCTGTCAATATCTATGTCAGGATGTGGCAGAAAGAACTTTCTATAAATCATTTTTCTGTTTACTGAATTTTCTTGTAAATGAAAAACTACAGTGCTGAAAGCAACAGGACGAAGGCGGACGTAGCGTCATGTTGATGTAGAGCCTCAAAACTTGGTATGTAGCAGGTCAGGGTGGGTGAAGTCAACAAAACGTACGACTTCTACACCAGACACCACTGGACCATTTACTGTTTTCTTGCACAGGTCTTCATGGGTCTGAAATGAAAATGAGGAAAACCTACCTGAACCAAACGTGCATGAGTTGAATTTCAAAAAAGAGAGACCCGATCTGAGGTGGGGGACCCAATACCGCCCATAGACCATTTTAAGTACAATGCTACAGCCAGGAGGTGGTTAGCTTAGCATAAAGACTGGAACCTACCAGCACCTCTAATGCTCAGTGTTCAACACTTTGTATATATGTTGTTTGTGTAATGTGAAGCAGGAGTGACTTCAGGAAGTCGCTGCACCTGGCCAAGAAATGGACCAGCACATAAAACCCCATGAGGTCAGAGGTCAAACAACATGGCAGCCCAGTCTGAGTACCAGGCCATAATAACATGCCGTTAGCCTATTATTATAGAAACTACAGCTTAGGTAGATTTCTTTTTGTGTCACAAGTTATTGATGTTATTATTCAATTAATATTAATATCCACCCTCTGGGGACCATGAATGTCTGAACCAAACTTTGTCAAACTTTG
>NW_019174574.1:3168192-3203192 GCF_002260705.1 Seriola dumerili | reverse complement strand
GTTCACCAGTTCAATGGAAGTTGACGAGCAAGATTACCCATCAGTCATTGCACCTCGTTGGAGCCTTGCTCTTTAAGTGTTTAAGTTAGTTAAGTTTGGGCCAAGGTCACTAATATACAGCTTGCAGGTGACGCTGTAGGTTTTGCTTTTCTTTTCAGCCTGATCTTCAAACTAAAAGTGACGTGACACATTTTCTATTTGTGTCAGTTGTTTGTGCTCAGCAGCAGCTGCTGTCTCTGTGACGGACACATACTAACAAGTTGAACAGAGAAACCTTCCTCCATAGTCTGACTAATGCACAAATACACCTGCTGCAGGAACACCTGGAGACTGAAATAAAAGTGAGGGTGTCTCCAGATCAGAGTCCAGGTTTAATATAGTGATTGCAAGTCTGCTGCTGTCCATATCTGTGTCCTTCCTGGAGTATGATCAGGGCTTCTGGACTTTAAGGGTCCATGTCTTTAAGTAGGATCCAGGAGAAATATTGGCATCTTTTAACCATCACTTCTATTTTCTGGACCATAACCATATAGTTTTGGATCTAAACTCATTGTGATCTAAACCATATAGAGATGGCTCTCATTCATCCGTTAATCCACCTTGACCACCAGCAGAAATTTGATGTATGGACAGAAGGAGCTGGAGATCAAATCTCCAACCCTGTGATTAGTGGGTTGCTCTTCCTCCTGAGCTTTGTAACCGTCACATGGATCATTTTGTGAAACACTAGCTCTGAGGTTTGACAACTCGTTGGTTCTGCTGTGTATTTTCATTTTCTTTAATTGGATTTTAGTTTTTTACTCGTAGTAATAGTCTTAAAAATCCATGTTTACTTCCTCTTTACCTCCTCACAACACTGGACTGACACCACCAGTTTAAATTAAATGAGACAGACTTTCCAGTTATGATGCTGCAGACTGGTCTGACTGGGCAGCCCACTGCTGCTGGAAACCAGTTCAACACAGACCAGCTTCCATCCAGTCCTCTGTCCCAAACAACAGCAGGAGATTATATAGAGAGATGTGCGTGCATGCGTGCATGCGTGCGTGCATGCGTGCGTACGCATGTGTGTGTAAATGGTCTTAATTGAAGCTGCTCTCTCCTCTCAGACGCTGTGATGGCTTGGTTGCATTTGATTTGTGACTCATGGAGAGGCAGAGGGGAAGTGCTGGCCTGAATGGTGATAAGAGGACAATCTCAACTGCCGAGTGTGTATGTGTGTGTGTGTGTGTGTTCGTTCACACACTAATTGTATGTTGATGAGGTTTTTGCCTCCATGTGCTCTGTGGGCATATCCATGTATGTGTGTTAAGACAAGCTGTGTGTGTTTTTGTGTGTGTCCTCGAGTGTATGGAAATTCACTCAAGCATTTGTATTTTGTGTGTGTGTGTTGGATCAATAAGCTATCATAACAGAACAGTTGGCTGCCTGTACCAGCTCCCCATAGACACTAGACACTGTGTGTGTGTGTGTGTGTGTGTGTGTGTGTGTGTGTGTGTGTGTGTGTGTGTGGTGTTGATGCAGATTCATCTCTATCGCTGTTTCCTGTCCTCATCTATCCTCCACCCCTCCCCTTTGATTGCTGCAACACCCACCCACACACACACACACACGCACACACAGTCATCATGTTTGTGTGGAGTAGATCATTTATATCTTATTTGTGCTGAATATGCAAATCTTCAGAGCAATGGTTCTTAAAGTGGGAACCCAGGGTCTTTCAGGAGCTCCAGGATTCCTTGAGGAGGTTCCCGGTGGTCTTTGTAGAGGTTAACAATGCTCCAAGCATTCTTGAGCAGGTTGAAAGAGGTCTGTGAGGAGGATGCAGAAGTCTTGGTCAGAATGCAGAGATAATTGAAGATGTTGAAGCTTTTTGAGGATGATCCAGGTCTAAGTAAATACTAAATGGTTGAAGGGGGAAATTGAGGTGTTTAAGGAGATTCCAGACATTCTTCAGAAGGTTGAGGTGAATATGCAAATCTTCACAACAATGGTTCATGAAGCCATGACCCAAAGTCTTACAGGAGTCCTGAAGATGGCTGCAAGGAAATCTGAGCAGGTCCTTGGATTCTTTATGGAGGTTGAAGGGGACTGTTAGAACGATGCAGAGGTCTTGGACAAGGTCACAGACATCATAGAAGAGGGTGGTTGCAGTGGCCAAAAACCTCCAGTTGAGTCTCTCCTTTAACTTGTCCTATTTATCTTTTAACTTGGTGGTGGGAGCAGGGTGTTTGACACGCAGTCATAAAAGATCCAGTGACCCATGTTGTTCTAAGATGAATTGAATTTATTGTCAACATGAAAAACAAAAAAGTAAAGCAAAATATGACATTTCCTATTTGTCCACTGATCTTGATGTTGCTGCGGTCAATGACAGTATCGCTGCTTCCGGCTGCCAATCCCTCTTCTCACCTCAACCTTCAAAACTTAAAGTTTAAGCCCTGCCCTCACCACCTGAGGAGGGAGGAGGGTGCACACTTACTGCAACAAATAAAATTCATTGTTTTTATTGTTTTTTATAATTCATCATAAATAATGAATATGTCCTGTGAATAGAAATAAATTAAATAGCCTTAAATGCAGCTCCTACAGTGGTCTTGAAGGACGTTCCAGAGATGGCTGAAGATGTTGAAGTTTTTGAGGAGGATCCAGGGGAAGGGACGCACTAGGGAAAAATAAAAGTGTTTGAGAAAGTTCAGGCAGCCTGGAGAAGATGGGGAGTCTTTGAGGATTCAGAATTCTCTGTAGGGGTTGCAAGAATCTCTTAATAGACTTTGGACATTATTGACAGGTACCAGAGGTTCATAATACAACACTAATCAATATTTCTCAAATGACTACCTCTATACTGAAGCCACCACTTTCTTGCCCAGCATCAAACAGCCGACAGACAAGGTTAGCAACTTGTTGGCGAATGTAGTGAAGCATTTAACAGCTAGAGAGCCAGACATTTTTCTCAGGAGTTGGTTAAGGGGCTACGTAGAGGTGTTTATGCGGGATCTGGAATCACTGAGAGGGTTGAGAGTGTATTCAGGAAGGACCCAGAGGTCTTTGGAGAAATTGCATCAGTTGTGGAAGTTGAGGGGTCTTTGAGGAGAATCCAGGAGTCCAAAATGGCATTCCAGTTATGCTTGAGTAGGTTATGGGGGTCTTTATGAAGGTTAACAATGTTCAAAACATGCTTGAGGGGTGAGGCTGATGTCTCAGAGAAGGTTACAGAAGTTTTCTCGTCTTGTGGGTGGGTGGATGACCTAAAGTCCTTAAAGAGGCTCCAGACATGACTAAGAGGGTGAAGGTTTTTGAGGAGGATTCAGGCATTCCAGATGGTCTTCCTTGTCAGTTGTGAAGAGGTCCGTGGGATGCATGAAGAGTTGAAAGGGAAAAGTAGAGGTGAATAAGGATATTCCAGGCATCCTTAAAGATGGGCAGCGTCTTTGAGGACATCTTCACAATCTTTGAGGAAGTCAAGGGGTCTTTAATGAGAAGTCCTTGAAGCACTTTGCTGTAGTAGTATTCTCCAAGCAACCAAGGAGTATCCAAGCAGTCTTGTCAGCCATTAAGAGATTCTTGGGACACCTCAAGATCAAAGAGTTTCCAGTCCTCCTTGAGAGCGTCTTTGGGGAGGATCCAGAAGTCTCTGAAGATATTGCAAAAGACACTATGGTGTATTTTTTGAATGGCTACTAGGGGTCCATAACAATGTTTTATAGGTGTTTAAGAACAGGTCCTTACAGAGGATCCGGAGTCTTTATGGAGGACCCACCACATCTTGAACTGCTCCCCTCTTATCCATGACATTGTTTCAGGGATTCAGAAGTGAAAATTAGCAGTTTCAAGAAGTATGTTTTATTTTTTAATTTTAAGGATTTCTGAGGAGGATGGAGGGATGATTGAAGAGATTCAAGAAGTCTAGGAAAGTGTTGGATGTTCTTGAATAAAGTAAGGTCAAAAGTCCTTAAAGGTATTCCCCAACCTATTTGAGAAGCAGAGAAAGTGGATCATAAAGGATCCAGATTCATCTGAGGCGGTTGTGGGAGGTATGTATGTATGGTTTTTGAGGAGGTTACCAAGGTGGTTAAGGTTTCTGGTACAGACTCAAATTTTCTAGAAGGTTCACTGGATCATTCATCAGGGAAACATTTAACTGCTTCTTTCTGAAACAGTCAGACCTCTTCTTGGAGTCCTCACTATGTTCCCAGATCTGGGTGAGAAAGGTTGTTATTACCGGTAGAAATTAAGGTAAAAACTACAAAAGGGCAAAGTTGTAATGAAGCAGAATTATCCTTCAAGTCAGGTAAGTGTTCAGTGATTGGATGAATTGTGTTTTTGGATTTGTTCATCTTTAGAAGGCAGTAATGAGTCTGTAAGTTTCCATTCCAGGAGGAGGGTTGGTGCAAAGCGAGGAGGAAAAATAGATTTTGATGGAGTGAGAAAGATGGATGAGAGGGGGGGGGCGGGGGAGGAAGGGGGGAAGAAGGGGGAGGCTGAGCAGCAGGAGGAGGGTAAAGAGAAAGAGAGAGAGAGAGAGAGAGAGAGAGAGTGTGTAATCGAGGTTGGAGTGTATAACAGAGCTGTTCGTCGCTCTCTGCCTCAGTATCACAGCAGCTGGCCGACACACACACACACACACACACATATCTCGTTTTATGGATATCGGAGCGTTACAGCAAACCTGACACTGAGACGACACACACTCTTTCTCTCTCTCACACACACACACACTCAACAGCACATGTGGATTTATCTCAGTGTGTGTGAAGACTGAAGTATGGACGATGTTGCCGCCGGGTTCGTACGCTCTCTCACTGTTTGTGTGTGTGTGTGTGTGTGTGTGTGTGTGTGTGTGTGTGTGTGTGTGTGTGTGTGTGTGTGTGTGTGTGTGTGTTCATGTCACAGCTTCAGCTCAACAGCTGAGTTATGAGATGGTGCGTGTTTCATTACGTTCCTGTCAATATATTGAGTCCAGGTAGAGGTCACCTTTAACCTGTCTCCATGTCTGTCTGCCTCTGTCTGCTCGTCTGACTACACACACACACACACACACACACACACACACACACACATATATATAAACAGGTGGGTGCAGGCTTCTACAAATCAGGGTTACGGTGCATTATGTGTATGTGTAAGCGTGAATAGTGAGACGGCAAACAACATGTCATGATTAATCCAACTGTGCAGGTCAAGGTGTTTTGTGTGTGTGTGTGTGTGTGTGTGTGTGTGTGATGACTAGCACAGATTGACTTGGCGGGCTCCCCAGGTGACACTGCATCACTCATTCAGCCTCCTGACATACACTCTCTCTCTCTCTGTCTCTCTTTCTGTCTCTGTCTCTGTCTCTCTCTCTCTCTCTCTTTGTCTCTCAGTACTTTTGTCTCTGTCAACTTCAAAAGGAGATGTTCCTTATTTGAATAATATCCATTATTAAAAATAGAAAAGACATAATGTTTGTGAGAAAAACAAAATCCTGTTGCTCTTGTTCTCCACTGCTGCAGTAGGTCTGATCTGTTTTGTTATTGTTTTATTCATGTTTCAGGTTAGCAGAGCTATGCTCAACTTACAACCCAGCCTTTCTCAGCAGTGAGTTCTGTGGCTCGCTTCATATGTTTAAATAATAATGATATTTAATATAATATATAATCAAATATAATATCATTATTAAATTGATATAATACAGTTTTTAACAAACACCATTTCCCATAAGCCCTAGATATTCATATGTTAAATATCACAGGTCGAAAGAGGAGGCCATGAGGAGTTGAATTTCTGTGGTTAGTTCATGTGTCTGTAATGACAGCGGGACAGTGGAGTGTCTGTGGTTAGTTCACGTTTGGGATTGACCAATATGTTTTTTTCAGGCCAGATATGGATACCGATTGTTGGTAATCAAGGAGACCGATAACCGATATTTGGAACCGCCAACACAAAACTACTGCTGTATAAGGACACTCACCGTGGCGTCCAGGTGTTTATATTATGTTGTCCACCCCATTTATATCAGTGAAAGTAGGCTAAATGACAGAAACACCTCTGTATAATGTAACACAGCTACACACACTACATCCTCCATGATGACTGACTATTTTAATACAAACTGAACATTGTAACCTTCATGGAGGAGGATTTACTGCAGGACTGTTGTATCACTCTACATCAGTTTTAGCTGGATGTTCCTAATAAACTGACAATTGAGTGTATATTAGGTGTATGCACAGGCTGCAAAGAGCCTGACTGGAATGAATTGGTTGATTTCCGTGTTGTTCTCACCTGTGAACTGATTCACCTGGCAGCCTAAAGATGCTCTTTAATTTAATTTGTCATAAATTATTATCATCACCATATAACATGTTTTCCCCTTCCCCTCCCCCTTTTAAAATGTAACACGTTTACTCAGAGTACTTAACTGACCTACTTTGTACTTTTATCTGAGAACATTTTACACAGTGATTTACTTCTACTGTAGTAAAATATCTTCTCAGTAACAGTTAGTGAGTGTTTGTGACTGTTCACCTGCTGACGTGCTGCAGTCGCTGTAGTGTCTCATGCTTCCTTTTCTTCATCACAGTGACTATCTACCTGCTGTACATTTAAACTTACACTAGTTGTGCTCCAGCACCCAGAGCTCTCTGCTCCTTTTAGTGACTTTCACTAACTCAGCAGTTGTTGACATGCTGTTCACATCAGCTACTTACTTTAGCTTAGCAGCTAGCGCTAGCTTCTCTCTCTCTTGCTCGGTGTGTCTTGGACCAACAGATGAACTTGTTCATCAGTGTGGTGTTGTTGTAGCTTCAGTGTGGAGGATTGTGATGCTTATTACATCTTCATGATGTCTGCTCCTACCTTCAACACACAGCTCTGCTCATTAACCGCAGCTGCTCTAGTCTGTGACTGTCTGTGTACACAGCAGCCCTCAGATAGGCTATTACTCATGACGTCTAACCAATCAGATAGACCAATCAGAGACAAAGTAGCGCATTTTAAAATTAATTTATTTTATCTGTTAAAAAAAATAACAATAATGCTAATCGGAAAAATTCCGAATTTTACCACGGGCCGATAATCAGTTGATCCATAGCTCACGTCTGTAATGACAGAACAGTGGAGCGTCTGTGGTTAGCTTTATGTCTACATTTTGATCGTCACAAGAAACAACAACGACCAAACCAACTGTAACCTGCTGTCAGTCTCTCTCACTGTGTGTCTGTAGACAGGTGCAATTTTGAAGACCTGTTTAATGTTGTTATACCGGTACTAAACTGGTACTGATGCTGGTGCTAATACTGGTGATACTGGAGCTGCTCCTGTTCAGAAACCAACCTCCAATCTGTTGTTGCTAACTGGACTAGTCCAGGCTGTAGTGGTAGTAGATTAATGCCACCTCCTCTGGAAATCTCTGTGTGTGTGTGTGCGCGTGTGTTTGTGTGTGAGAGAGTGTGTGTGTGTGTGTGAGAGTGTGTGTGTGTGTGTGTGTGTGTGTGTGTGTGTGTGTGTGTGTGAGTGTGTGTGACAGCAGCAGCAGGCTGAGCTACTGTTGCATTGCAGTGACCTCCAGGAGCTACTGCAGCACTGCTTCATACACTGAGGGAGGATAACAGCTTCTGCTCTTTCCAGCTTTCTACCCAATCTCTGTTTCTTTGTTTCTTACCTTCTTACTCATCTTTATTTCTTTTCGATTGGACAGACAGGAAAGATAAATTCATATACATGATGTTTGAGATCACTGACACAGTTTCTTCTCTTGAAATCCAAATTGTAAACGGCCTTAAATAGTGCACAGAGCAGTTTCACCTGCTGTGAATCCAAGGAGCCAAAACCTTTTATTTAGTCCAATGATTTGAAGTCTTTAATAAACCCTCTCTCCTCAGAGTGTGTTGTATTTTCTGTGTCCACACTGTGGCTATTTTCTGAAATATCTGGAGGTTACATCATTGTGTCTGTGTTAGGGCAGCTTCACGGATGGATTACACCACAGGAACACTCAACAAACTACTGCAGGGAGTCACAGATGTAAAGTAGATCCCCACAGAGCCACACAGTTTAAGAGGAATCTTTGATAGAACAAGCAAGAAGAAGAGGCGAGTGGAGTGGAGGGATTGTGCTGCAACACACAAACGCACACAGGCACGCACAGGTAAACAATGTTTCTGTCCTATTTCACCCTCCAGGGCACATTACTACAACTGCCAGTTACATTAACATCACACACACACATCCGTGTGTCTGAAGCATGGACGATGTTGCTGCCGGGTTCATACGCTCTCTCACTGTGTGTGTCTATCTGTGTGTGTGTGTCTGTCTGTGTGTGTGCGTGCATGCGTGCGTGCGTGCGTGCGTGCGTGTGTGTGTCAGATGTAATCCCAGCAGTAAATATTAAATCAGATGCAGCAGCTGTCTCTCTGTCTCTGATGTTGCAGATGAATCAGCTGATAGATTTTGTTTCCATGCTGCTGTTCTGCATCTTTGATTCTGACTGTTTTCACGTCAAACCTCATAATTCACCATTTAAAGGAGGAAGAAACACGAGGCACAGAGTCGTCAGAGTACGTCAACGCACTGAACTCTCCAACAGTAAGATCACGACTAAACCTCCTCACGGCCTTTTTTAAGTCTGGAGCCAGATAGACTTGCTGCACAAGTATTTTAACTGCTGAACGATTGAGCTGTACGATTTGCAAAATAAATCATATTGCGATTACTTTGGCAGAGATTGTGATTTGAGTTGGAATGGTCGTTTTTGATTCATTTTCACTGAAAACATTTTTTTAAATGATGATGGTGTGATTATTGTTGGTCTTGTACCAAACAATCATGTTCCTTTACGTCTGGAGAAGATGATTTGTAGTCTGGAGCGTCTCTGTAGCAACACAACACTTATGATGCTAACAATGCCCAACAATGCGACACATTTTACTGCAGCTCCTGTCATTTGGATATTGCACTTGGCCATACTGAGATTTCGATTATATTTTGATAAATTGTGCAGCTCTACTGCTGATGTTAAGGATTTCGTCACCTGCAAATTTAGAAAAGGTATTTATACAGAATAATATGGAAGCCCAGAAAGGCCAGGATCTTTTTTTGCTCTTTGGTTTTTTCATCTTCACAAATTTCACAAACACTAAGAAAAACCAGGTTGTTTATACAGATGAAAACAAGAAAAAGTTGATTTGGCCAAAAAAAAAAAAAAAAAATTGCTTTCCCTTCAGGGCTTCTGTAGGATGATGCTGTCAGGCCACACATATTTACATATAGTCAACCTTGGCATCAACACTTGTTTAGACCAGTGACAAAACAGCTGAGACTCATCACGGCTCATAAAGCCTGAACAATGCTGACTGTCCTGACAGGAGAGTGAGGGAGATATGATTCACAGCTGTGATTTCATGTTTCATTTAGGAGAGAAAAAGTTCAGTGACAAGGACTCTTCTGCTTTGATTAAAGGGTTCCTGTAACCAGGTTTTAATAGATAGGGGTTGTAATCTGGCTAGTTTTATAGCCTGTTCAGACAGACTGACTGACTTTATTGTCCCCAAGGAAGAATTAAGTGTTGTCAGAGTGTGTGTCCGTACTTCAACAACATAGAAGACAAATACATACAGAGATTTTCCATGTAAAATATGAATCTGCAAATTAACCCCAGCTTTTAGTTAAATGCAGCGTTCCAGCAAGACACAAGGTTTGTTCAGGCAGAAAGGGAAGTATAATTATAATAATGATGATAATAATAACAATAACAATAACAATAATGATGATAATGTTAATAACCTTGAGTTATTTGCAGAAGTGAATGAGTGCTGGACTGTGTGTGCAGTCATCCTGTGTCCTGACTGTATTTGACCTGATGGTGGCGCTGGATTAAAGTCGGAGTTTCAGTTCATCCTGAAGGGAACATGAACCACATTTCATCACACAGAGACATTTGAATCTGCACCGAGGTGGTGGACTGAGTGATGCTAACGCCCCTAAAAATAAAATATCCTCTGAAATTCCAAAATAGAACTTAGAATGAACAAAAATGGAGGCAGTGAAGTGACAGAAGCTCTGATGTGTGGAGGAGTGAAGTGTGTTAGTGATGCAACACACGGTTGCTTGTATTTGTGCGTTTCTCAAATTCAAATTCAGACAGCGAACAGCAACTGACCAAAGTGCTGAAAGACATCATGAGAAAAATATAATCAACAGAGAATCAAAATCAACAGACAACAAAACAAACAAACAAATGAGCGAGACAGCTGATCTTAGCTCGAATGCCAATGAGAATAAATATGTTTTGAGCCGAAATTAACGTGAGGGACGATCGTGAGACTGATGTCTGATGGATGTAGTGTAGTAAAAGGTCTGTGATGTAGGGGGAGGGGCTAATCTATTGAGGGCCTTAAAACAAACAGTAGAGCCTTAACATCTATTCTAAAACAACTGGGAGCCAGTGGAGAGAGGTCAGGAGAGGAGTCATGTGATCTCTCCCCCAGAGGAGAAGAGTGTCTAAATCACTGAATGAGAGGAAGACTTTTATTTTGGAGATGATACAAAGCTGAAGGATTTTACTACTGCCTCCACATCAAAGCCATTTCTGTGTGTGTGTGTGTGTGTGTGTGTGTGTGTGTGTGCTGTGTGTGTGTGTGTGTGTGTGTGTGAGAGAGAGAGAGAGAGAGAGTGTGAATCTAATAAGCATATCTCACCTTGCTGTCAACTTGTTCCTCTGTGCACACACTGTGCGATGCACGCATGCACAAACACACACACACACACACACACATCAGCGGTATGATGCTTCCTCTGACACCTTCACTCTCAAGTTAACCATTAAACAGTTCTGTCATTAACACTGTTGACAAAGTACAAGAGGCAAATGTTAGTTTTAGTCTAGATTTGAGTTTTTATGTCTTCAATGCGTTTTGGGTCACAGCTGTCAACACCTTCATCATCTGTGTACAGTTACCATGGTTTCCAGACTCACATTATCAATCAGCATTTATTAGGTTTCAGGTCAGATGTGTCGACTTTTCTCCACATGAGCTCTGTCCTCTTCACTGTAGTCAGGTGTAGACGGGTGTAGACAGGTGTAAACAGGTGTAAACAGGTGTAGACAGGTGTAGACGGGTGTAAACAGGTGTAGACAGGTGTAGACAGGTGTAGACAGGTGTAAACAGGTGTAGACAGGTGTAGACAGGTGTAGACAGGTGTAGACAGGTGTAAACAGGTGTAGACAGGTGTAGACAGGTGTAAACAGGTGTAGACAGGTGTAAACGGGTGTAGACGGGTGTAGACGGGTGTAGACGGGTGTAAACAGGTGTAGACAGGTGTAGACAGGTGTAAACGGGTGTAGACAGGTGTAGACGGGTGTAGACGGGTGTAAACAGGTGTAGACAGGTGTAAACAGGTATAGACAGGTATAGACAGGTATAGACAGGTGTAGACAGGTGTAGACAGGTGTAGACAGGTCCATATGTAAAAACCAGTTCATGAGCTGCAGTTTTCATCTCATGATGTTTAAAGCTTCACATGTGAGAATGAGGCTGAGTTTAACTTCTGGACAGCATTTGATCCAAACAGCAGCTGTAAGTTGACCAGGCAGCAGAGAACACTCTGGAAGCTACACACACACACACACACACACACATACACTTACACACACACACAGCGCAGCTGTAGCTTTAGCTGGAGGGAAGCTACAACCTCTACTGCTGTATTCACAATGAGAGTCTGCTCAGCCAAATTCAGCAGGTGTGTTGTGTGTGTGTGTGCGTGTGTGTGCGTGTGTGTGTGTATGTATGTGTGTGTGTATGTATGCGTGTGCGTGTGTATACTGATTTACTGTGACAAGTCACCTTGCTAGCAGCACACAAACACATCCACAGACACACACAGTGAAACACACACTGCAGGGTTTTTCTAGAATGACAGTGTTCATCAGTGTGTGACAGACAGACCGCACTGCTGTCAAACACACTGCAGGAGGTGTGTGTTTGTCTGTGTCGTGTGTGTGTGTGTGTTACATTCATATGCATGGATTCCGTCTCTGCAGTATTACCTGGAATAACATTTTTTTAGCTGATGACCTCCAAACCAGGTGTTGTGCCCTCTACACACAGAGAACCAGATGTTTGTTCTTCTACACACTCGCAGACTGACGTGTGTGTCATTTATCATACTGTCTCTGTGGCCTGCAGACTGTGTGAGGAGCAGTGATGTCTGTGTCCCTCCTCCTCTCCTCCTCCTCTCCTCCTCCTCTCTCCCCTCTTTGAGGAAGGATGAGGAGATGAGTATTTGTAGTTTCTCCTGTTTTATATTTGACAATGTGTTGGTGAGAGTCTCGCTTGTTTTCTGACCTGCCCCTGTTGTAATTAATTAGCTGTTAATTCAAACTCTCTCTGCACTTCCTGACATCATGGCACTGGCAGCAGCAGTGTTGGCTGCATCAGCATATTCAGATTCAGTATGAATATCATCCTGTGGGCTGTGGGAAGTCTTCCAGGGAGATGAACGGAGGGTTAGCGAATAAATGGCCTGATGAGTGAAGGGGTGATGAGGACGGCAGCCTGACACACGCTGTCAGGGGTTTGTAGGTTAGCAACAGACACTTCTTCTGTGTGTGTCAGATTGTGAGTATGCGCTATGTTGGTTTTTTAAATCAGCCATTCATGCGTCCTTCTTGGGTGTGTGTGTGTGTGTGTGTGTGTGTGTGTGTGTGTGTGTGTGTGTGTGTGTGTGTGTGTGTATATGCATTGTAGGGGGTGTGTCCTTAAAGGCACAGCTCTCACAACATCTGTTACCCAGCATGCATTTGTCAGCGTTATGTGTGCCTGTCAGAAGCTCATTTCTAGCCAGTTTTTAACTTTTGGTAAGGAAAAATGAAAACTCCTGAGTGTGACTCTGCTTTGTGAATTACTCTTAGTCAAAAAAATGAGGAGTCCTAAAGTTAGGACTGACAGGCCCATTACTTTTATATCGGCAAGTTAGGAGCTACTTTTAGCCTTAAGATGCATTGTGAATACGGGCCCAGGCGTTTGGACTTTATGTCACACATTCCCGGTCGGGACAGACTGCTGAGACTATTTTTGTTTTTTATTGCTTTTATTCTGTAAAGCACATTGTGCTACATTGTTTGTATGAAAAGTCCTATATGATTGATTGTTTTGGGGAAAGGCTCAGAGGGAATAATCCCTTCTTGTTGGGCTTTTATTTTGGAACATCCAGAAAGTGATTATTTTTGTTGATTAGATAAAAAAATCTCCAAATTGAAATTGATTATATGTCAGACAATACAACACTGTGTGTGTGTGTGTGTGTGTGTGTGTGTGTGTGTGTGTGTGTGTGTGTGTGTGTGTGTGTGTGTGTGTGACACTGATAGATGATTTCATTACCTGTAGTATGCCCACCTGACGACCACAGACTCTCTGGACTGTTTCTTCTTTGTCTCTGTTCAACTCGTCTTTAATTTTCTGTCTGAGTCAAAGTGAATCTTGTTTCCTGCTGAAGCGTCTCTGTGGTTCCTTCATGAATCTCTCAGACTGATTCAGTTTAGTTTTCTGACTCTGCTCTTTTCTAAATGAGGTTCTGCCCTCAGCCCGTTCTCCCGGCTTTAAATTCAGGTGAGGTGTTCTGAAACATCAGCTGAGCACGGACTGAAGTCACGTCTGACTGACGAGTCTCTGAGTCACAGGAAATGACACGGTCACCTGTCTGGTCTTTCTCCTTCAGAGTACCTGTACATCTCTGCAGGTGCTTCAGCTGCACATAGTCCTGCTGTCACCTCCACCTCCTCCAGCTGCCTGTGTGTGTGTGTGTGTGTGTGTGTGTGTGTGTGTGTGTGTGTGTCTGTGTGTGTGTGTGTGTGTGTGTGTGTGTGTGCTCCATCTCTCCATCTTTCTCTGTTTCTTGCTCCATCACTCTCTTTATATTTGTCATCATTATCTCTCTCTCTCTGTATCTTCATTGTCTCACCTCACATGACATCTCCTGCTCCTCTCTCCTCCTCTCTCCTCCTCTCTCCCAGTGTTTGTCACTGATGTTCACATAATGGTTTCATGATGTTGATGAAAATGTAAACATGTAAATGTATTTTTAGTGATTAGAAAACATGCACATATACGAAATGTAAACATACATACAATAGAATAGATGTTGTAGTGATAGTTTTTTCTGTTGCATTAATCTGAACCAAAGGCCTGTAAACAGTGAGGGCGAGTTTAGGGGATTGGGGTGGGGGGGTGGGGGGTAGAGGCATTGGGACAGCAAACAAAGAGACAGTGACCTGTAGCATCAGTCCACCTTCAGGTAACATTCAGAGCCTCCTGCAGCGATTCATTTCACTGACATTAACTGGATGATGCAATACAATGAATATTATTTTCACTCTCACTAAATGATGATTATTTTCTCAGGGTTAATGAAGGTCACAGAGCAGAGATAAACTATGAGCTGAAAGACCTACGACCCTTTCTGCTCAGCAGAGCGTCCAGAGTTTGTGTCTGATAGTTTCTATTAGTGTCAGCTTGTCTGTCACAGTTAAATAATTAATGTGATCAGAAGTTTGATTCTTAAATATCAAGTTTCATCTTTTAACAGATGATAAACACTTAGTGATATAACTAAGTGATATAGTTTATTCCAACAAACAATCTTAAAAGAGCATTTAAGATTTGATGACAGATTCAGAGCTGGATTCAGTTAAATGCTGTCAAACATCCCCAGTCACATGTGAACACAGAGAGGCATGAAATATTTATTTTTACTTTCAGTGGTACTTTCTGAGCAAATCATTATCACTGATGTCCGTCAGAGACAAAGATAATTTGCCTCTTGTTCAGGGAGGACATGAAGGTCGGCTGCTTTAAAACCCTGAGCAACCAATTCCAGCAATTTGTGTCAACAACTAAGTCATAACTCAGTCCAATCTGAACACATACACATGAAACACACATTTTTAGATTCAGTGTGACTTTCAGTTCCAAGGACATCATCTGATGTCCATCACAGATAAACCCCCATAAATCCCTTAAAATCATAGAAAGAGAGGCTGCAGAACTTCATTCAGAATCTTCATGTTTTTAAGTTTCTTTCAGTATCACAGTGATCAAGTTACAGTTGTCTGAACATCTTGATACACTGCAGACAGCAGCTGATCACAGTGAATTCAGCTGCTGTTAATGGAGATGATCTGGTAAAATATAAACAGATATATCCTAAAGTTAGAATCACCTCCTGGTGGCTGTCTGCCTCCTCCACTCAGACTAGTTTCAGGTGACATCCCTGTTTATCCAGAGTCATAAAAAATATGAACCATTTGTGTGAAATTTTGTCATGATTGCTTTGTGAGGTCACCGTGACCTTGACCTTTGACCACCAAAGTGTAATCGGTTCATCCTTGAGTCCAAGTGAATGTTTGTACCAAATTTGCAGGGATTCCCTTGAGGAGTTCTCGAGATATTGCGATCACAAGGCTAAATCATGTTTTGTGAGGTTACCGTGACCTTGACCTTTGACCTTTAGCCACCAAATTCTAATCAGTTTGTTCTTGGGTCCAGGTTAACATTTTTACCAAATTTGAAGAAATTCCTGTGAGGCATTGCGGAGATCTTGTTTTCACAAGGCCAAAATCATGTTTTGTGAGGTCACCGTGACCTTAACCTTTGACCTTTGACCACCAAAATCTAATCAGTTCATCCTTGAGTCCTAGTGAACGTTTGTGCCAAATTTGAAAAAGGTCCGCCAAGGTGTTATTGAGATATCGTGTCCACGAGAATGGGACGGACGGACAACCTAAAAACAATATGGCTGCTGCTCTGACTGTCGCCGGCACGGAGGAATAAAAACCACATCTCAATGGCAGCAGAAAATGGCTTAAGTGTTTTGTGTTTATCTGGAGGCAGGAGTCTGCTTCTGTGTCTCCTTCAGTCTGAGGTGATTCACTTTGTTCACCTAAACCAGTTTATCTCTGTCCGGTGTGAACGCTTTTTCCTCAGATAACTGCAGTGACCTTTAAATCCTGTTACTGCGGACGCCGAGTGTTCACATCACAGCCGTCAGTTAGGAAACACACAGGCCTTCATATCTTCAGAGCAGCAGCTGTCAGGGAACAAAGACCAGGCGTCTGCAGCTTTGTGTTTGAGGAGAAGGTCAGGGACCACGTGATCCCTCAGTTTGGGTTCGGCTCATGTTGACTGTTGTGGTCGGACTGAATGTAGCTGCTGTGTTCCTGCTGTTAATCCTCTGTCAGCCTCATGATGTTTTTAACCTCCTTCATATTTCTCTCACGTTTCCTCTGTTTGTTTCACAGACTGTTAAACAGCATTTTGTTTGACACCAGATTTAATTCTCTGCTCGTCTCCTCTTTCTCTTCTCATCCTCCTCTTCCTCCTCTCTCTCTGATATGATTATCTCCTCACCTCTTCTCCTTCACCTCTGAAATCCTCACTAATTCTCTCTCTCCTCCCCCCTCCCTTCCTCGTCACAATTTTCTCCTTATCACTTTTCTTCTTTATCTCCTTACCTCCACACTTCCCTCATCCCCCCTCCTTTGTTTCTTTTTTATTTTCTCTCTCTCTTTTATCTCCTCTTCACCTGCTTCTCTTTGTCTTTACTCCTCAACTTAACCCACCTCCATCTTCTCTCTCCTTCTCTTCTTCCTTCACCTCTTTTTCCTCCTGTAGTTTTTTATATTTCCAAACACTTGTTCCATCTCATATGCCACAGGAATTCCTGATGGTGGTTTAGGTGGAAGCTCTGAGCCTCTCTTCTGATTGGCTGACTGTTTTCTGAGCGATCTAATAAAAATATGGCAGATTTCAGGTAAAACACTCAGAGAAACCAAATCCTGCAATCCTGTTTACCGTATGATATTTTCAGTGCAGTGTTTCATTTTGCAGCAGATTTGTGGCCGACACAGTTTTGAAAAGAGTCCATATCTGAGCTACACATATCTGGCAGTGAACATTTCCTTGGTCATATACACCTGCCCCTCACCCCTTTAGGATTTTGGACCATGAGCCTGACTCCTCCTCTTCCTGTTGCTCCTGCAGAGCGTTGGTGTGAGCGTTATGGAGACCTGCCGGGGGAGCTGCTGTGTGTGGAGCTGGACAAGGAGCGTCAGGGTCTGGGTCTCAGCTTGGCGGGAAACAGGGATCGTTCCCGCCTCAGCATCTTTGTGGTGGGACTCAATCCCGGAGGACCGGCGGCTCGAGATGGACGCATCCGGGTCGGAGACGAGCTGCTGGAGGTGAGAAATCATGACCTGTCCATCACCTGTTCAATTACTTTACTTTGGAATACTTTACATGACATTACATCAAACATATGGACACCACCATGCTTCTGTGTTGTGTTCATATATTATCACCTTCAAATAAACAAATGAAACATTCATTGAGGAACATGCAGCATGTGACCAAATAGAAATTGTTGCAGTATCAATGAAGATTTTTTTTCACACAGTCTGTCAAGATTAATCCCAGTTAAAGGACCTCAGCCTTTCAGAGTCCAAACAGTTCATTTACAGTTATGAGAAGAAACCATGACCAGTGTCTTTCTTTAGCGTTCACCACATACTTTTTAATTGTAGAGGCAGCAGATCAGAAAAAGCTCCTACCAGTGTTTTATCAGGCAGAGACTGTTCTGTCATTTAGTCTGGAGGATTTGATTATTCACATCCTTTACTGAAGTCAAAGTACTAATAGCACTCTGTAAAATACTCTATTAGAAATAGTAAATATACAGAAAGTATATGCTGCTAATGCAGAGAAATGCTCCTGTGAGAGTTTATAGCTTTATGTGTTTTATCATTAGATTAGATCTGACACTGTGTTAATGTCTCAGCAGCATTTTACTGTTTTATGTCAGGCTTGAACAACAGTTGTTTTCATTATGGATTCATCTGCTGATTATTTTTTAATTAATCAATTGATTGTTTAGTTTGTTAATCTTCACACACAAAAAAAAACCTTGTTTGTGTTTGTGTTGTCCGACTGACAGACCAAACCTCAAACTCAGAATATATGTATGTGTACGTATGTATGTGTATATATATATATATATATATATATGTAAACATGGGTACGTGACAGAATAGATATATATATGTAAATATGGTGTGGAGATACACATTATGATATGTAATAACTATACTATTGCTCACTCTATTGTTTTATGTATGCACTGTGTTCTCTGTTGGAGGTGGGGAAAAAGTTATAAGGTCAAAAAGTTTGTGTCAAAAAGTTTAAATAACAAGAAATATATACTGTTTCATTGACATTAACTGACACAATAAAATATAAAAAAAGAAAAGAAAATATTCAGAATGATTAGAAGGGAAAAGCATCACATCGTCACAGTTCTGAAGCTGGAGCCATGAAATGTTTTCTCACGTTTTCAACTTACTAATCATTTAAATGATAATGAAAATGGTTACCAATGAATTTTCCGTTAGTCGACTAATCAGTTAATCAATAATTATTTCAGCTCATCATGTACATACTGTAGGATATATTTAATAAAGTCTTCATGTGTTTATCTACAAGAATCTGAGTCTCCCTCTGAAATGTAGTGAAGAAAGTAACAGAAAATATAAATAAACTGAAGTGCAGCATGTTTCCACCACTTACATCATTTACTCATAACCACATGACATAACATCACATCACATGACACAACACTGCCTCATGTCACAGCTGGAGATGAGACAAACACCATCGCAACATCTGCAGAAAAATCAATAACCTGTGTGTGTGTGTGTGTGTGTGTGTGTGTGGGTGTGTGTGTGTGTGTGTGTGTGTGTGTGGGTGTGTGTGTGTGTGTGTGTGTGTGTGTGGGTGTGTGTGTGTGTGTGTGTGTGTGTGTGCGTGCGTGTGTTTGTGTGGACGAGAGCAGCTGGAGGGAGATTTCCAATTCATCCATATAAATATTAAACACAGTCACTCTCTCTCTCTCTCCCTCTCTCCATGTGTCTCATGTGGCTTGCTCGCCCACTCCTCCTCATTACAGCTGTGTCACAGGGTCCGTGAAAAATTGATGTTCAGCTGAGGAAAGCCTGGACAATTACAACACACACTAAAACACACAATGACACACACACACACACACACACACACACACACACACACACACACACATGCTGAAAGCCATTTACATAGATGAAAGATACATAGAGACACATTAGTGCAAAAATCCATATAATCAATGCAGGACAATGCAGACACACACACACACACACACACATACACACACACACACACACACACACACATCCTGTAGCTGACATGTACAAACAGAATAAAAACACAGAGAAAGAAAATGGAATAAAGAAAGGTTCCTTTACAAATCTATCTGTGTGTGTGTGTGTGTGTGTGTGTGTGTGTGTGTGTGTGTGTGTGTGTGTGTGTGTGTGTGTGTGTATGTGTGTGTAAATGAGATATTGATTTAACATTTGGTGGTGCTGGTAGCTTCTAACTGGCTAGTTTACAGCCTCACAGTTCAATGACCTTTCAATTAATGCCTGTCTCAATTAAAAGTGTGTGTGTGTGTGTGTGTGTGTGTATGTGTGTGTGTGTGTGTGTGTGTGTGTCTGAAATGAAAATACTCATGTTAAGTAAAAGTATTTCAAAATGATGCTGAAGTACATCACCTGGGTAAATGAACTGATGAACTGATACAACAAACTGAGAAATCAGTGATGTTGTCGTGGTGACGTTTCACTCTGTCTGTAATGTGTCTGATTTCTTGTGAATGTATAATTGTGTCTGTGTTAATAAAGTTAACTGAAGGCGTTTCTCGTTTCCTGACAGATTAACAATCAGATTCTGTATGGGCGGAGTCACCAGAACGCCTCGGCCATCATTAAGAGCGCCACCTCCAAGGTGAAGCTCATCCTGCTCAGGTAGGACTGCAAAGCATGCTGGGAAGTTTAAAATGAGCACATGTGTCTGTTAAAAGGTGTGGCCTCCGAGTTAGGTAGTGTTTGGTGGGGGTGTGGTTGGGGGTGGCAGCATTGTGTGGCTCAGCCTGACGGCAGAAAGTCCACAGAGGTCCAGGACAGGACAGCAGACATCAGGGAACGACACAAAGCTGTTACTGAACAGTGATTCCCAAAATCTCAGTCAACAGTCTGAGTCCACCGAGTCTGAGATAAGGACTGACGGATCTGATGCTGAAGTTTTTCTGATGAAAAATGTGTTAAATGAAGACCTGTTATTTAAGTAAGTTCACCTACACCAACCTGTACAGCTGCGAACATTTCATCCACATTTCTTTTTATTATAACTATTATAACTAACTATTTTTCAGTCACTATTTGTTTATGCATGTAGCCATTTATGTAGCTATGATAAATGAGCTAACCTCGATACACTCAGCCAAGTCTCTCTCCTCACATTTAATATTTGTCTTTTCCTCTAAGGCTCCATACAGTCTAAAGGCAGATGTCCATGTGTTGTTTGATTATAGATCAGGTCTAGGTTCTGTATTAATACCGTGAAAGTATCAAAGCCTCAGTCCACAGAGAAATGCACACAGCCTGTATTCAGAAACTGAGCCTTAAAACCAGCCTCCAGGACTTTTGGAACTTTGTGATGTCACAACAAAGCAGTCACAGCTCTCAGCCAAGCCCCAAGTTCAACACTTCAAATAAAACACTGGAGAAAAGGAAAATATGGAGCTTTAAATAGATTTTAGTTATTAAGCGATTCACATTCTATGGATTGAATGAATCCAAAGAGGAAAAAAACCCAAACAAGAAAAACAAACACAACCTTTTAAGTCAATAATAATAATAATAATAATAATAATAATAATAATAATAATAATAATAATAATAATAATAATATATTGTGTGATTACAATCTTCCAAATCCCACAGAACCAACAGAACAAAAAAATACTCCAACTGTAAAGTTTGTTCTGAGACTGTTTAATCCTGGTTGTCATGTTGTAAATGTAAATAAGAAATATTGGACAGAGAAGAAATCCACAGCTGTTTGACAATAATTGAAAAAGAACAAGTCGCTCTCAAACTAAACACAGTTTAGTTTATTAATCATGTTCTGTATTACCTGACTTTGTTTAGAGCTGCAGCTGGTCAGGAACCTTCTCCTTCTTGAAGGTTGATCTTACCTGTTTCATTGTTTTTCAACACTCTCTGATCAATTCTGTTCTCATCTACACCCCAGTCTCTTCTGCTGCTGCTGCCATGACCCAATTTCAGCGCAAGGATCAATACAGTTTCATTTAATCAAATCCAGAGAAAAAGTGAAAATAAAGACAGAGCAGTCACAGAGGGAATGAAGACAGAACTGGTGCTGTAGCATCTGCCAGCTTCCTGCAGCTCTCTGCTGGCTGACTGAGAGGCTTTCAGGGATGTAAACACACTTTTTTCCCTCCATCACCGGCGTGCAAAAGGCTGGGATTTGTATTGTGTTTTGAGAAAAGGAAGCTTCTGACCAAATAAAAGTCAAATCAGTGTGGAAGAAACAGCACAAATCTGCTCAGCTCGACCTCCGCAGGTTGGCTCTGTCGGCTCAGGGAGTTGAGGTGATGGCAGCAGGTTAGGCAGCATGATAATTGAGAAGAGAGTTTCTGTTTAAGAAACACTTCACGTCCTCTGCCTGAACACATTGCTCTCTGCCTGCCTCTACCTGCTTAGAAAAACACTGCTCTCCTGTAACATCAGCAGCCCCCCCTCAAACCGCCATCCCCCCACATCCTGTCTTCCATTCTCTAAGGCTACGTCCACACTACTACGTTTTCATTTGAAAATAGCGTTTTCAAACTAAAATGATCTCTGTCCAGACTAACACACCTAAAAAAACACATACATAGATGAGCAATCACATACACTGAGCATATGAACCAGTGTAAACAGGAAGTAGATTGTCTACACTGCAGAATATCCTCTGAAGGAGGAGCAGCAAAGACAGTTGTAGCATTAAAATAGAGAATGTAAGTGAAAAACCGCTGCTAGCAAAGACAACAAGGTCAGTAACACTGTCATTCATTATCATGTTGTATTCACCACTGGTAGTCCAGGCTGATGAGAGGCAATCAAAATAAATTTCAGAATAAATCACAACCAGAGTTTTCAAAATAAAACGGGGCCAGCAGCATTTCCAAAAGTCTCCATTTTCGGTGCTTGAAAACTCCAGAGTCATGCGGACGAGAGGAGGAAACGTAGCACATCTAAGTGCCTCTAAACTTCTGTGGTTGGAAAGCGACGTCAGCAGTGCTGCAGCAGTGAAACCAGAACCGACAGAGAGAGGAGAGATCTGTGTTGCCAGATCTCGTGAGATTTTGTTGCTGAGACAGAGACAGGTCTCGAATAAAGTACATTTTTTCCTGATCTGTTGGTCTGAAAAATACAATTTTGCTGTCAGAATGTTCGGAGGATCTGTGGCCTTAGAAAAATGGATTCAATATTTATTTTGGCATCTGTGGGGGCGAAGGAATCTGTCATAATCTGTGATCACATTCACTTCTCCCATTGGAATGAATAAACTCGGACCTGCTGCTGGAAATAATTGAAAGTGAACCGTCTCCTTTCTCAGCTGCCTCTGGTCTGGCCTCTCGGGTCGAAGCTCAAGCTTATGGTCAAGGTGTTCCACTAAGCGCTGCAGCAGCGTTTATTTCTGTTGCATTTGTTTTGAGGGTGTGTGTGTTTTTGTTTTTGCAGCGTTTCTGTGTGTGCAGCGTGTTTGCTGTTCATGTCTTTGTTTTGTCTTCCTGCAGCACGTTCCTGTTGTTGTAAATGTTTTGTATTTCCGTATGTGTTTTTGAATCTGCATCGGTTATGAATTTGCAACTTGTTTCTCCTTTTGGAAGTGTTTTGGGTCGTTGCAGCATGTTTGCCCTTGTTGGCCACCGTACTGGAGACTTTGAAGGTCATAACATATCCTTCACATTATCTTCATCCTCATCAGACCATCAGTGACCCTGTGACCTGTGGATGAGACACAGTCGTCCTGGTTCTCCTCAGTCTTCAGGTTTTTCCTTTAATTTGTCTCAGTCTGTGTCTCAGGCTGTGACCTGTCATCACAGTCTCATTGGAGCGTTTGTGGAGTGTGATGCACGGGGACAGATGTCTCCATGCTGCAAGTGTTTAACTCCACTCATAGAAAACAGACAGGGGCGCTGTGCTGCAGACACCATCTTCCTGAAACTTCAAAGTCTAAATTAAAACCTGCTGTCTGATCTGAAGGAGGAATCACAGGCTGCCGAGGCGAAGCTCCGTGTTCAGACTGTCACAAAGCTCTCCGTTTAAGACATTGCTGTATTTGGAGTTGATGAAAGCCAATAGGAGGAGACGGTCCTTCACTTTCAGAGACGAGTCCTTTGAGATTCGAGGGGAGTTGGGGGGGGAGGCTCTGCAACAGAAGATTAAACCCCCCCCCCCCCCCACTGTAGAAATGAGCTTTCTGCTGCAGGGATTGATTTGCAGCTTTGAAGCAGGAAGGTGTGGTGTATTTCACTGAGCTCTCATTAAGACCAAAGCCTCCCACGTCAGCCAGGGTCCTCCTCTCTGTCAGACCGGATTCAAACTGTCGGCTGAGCGGGAAGTCAGGGAGGATGATGACACTCCACGTTATCCATCTTTTGATTCATATGAGCGAGGGCATCATTTCCACTGGGGACTGGGGGGAAAGCCCCCCCTCACTTTTATTGTTCCAGGCTGATTTTCTCTCTCAGCATTGTTTTTATGTCCAGCTACCAAAACCCCCATACCTCATGTGTGATTCTCTCAGAGCGTCGATCCATACAAGCAGCAGTCAGTGCTGATGGGACTTTCATTTTTGCAAAACTATATGTTTGCAGCCTGATCACCTTCGCTGTTGTTGATATTTTTATTTGCAATTAAGAGTCTGTCCTCCTGAAAAAAAAAGAGCCCGCAGATGGTTAGAATGACCTATGGTTAGGTTTTGTTCTCGTGGTCGTAGTAATGATGACAGGAGCAAAGAGAAAAGTGCGGTGACGTAGTATAAAGAGAGACAAAGCCCACATCAGGAGGAGGTTGTGGTGGCTGGATGAATATGACACAGGAGAGTGGTGTATTATTCCCATGTGAAACCAGCAGTTTATGTTGTAACCATGACAACAAAAGTCGTCTAATGTTGAGAAAGTACTTATTTTAACCCAAATCACCATCTTCTCCTAGCTCTAACCAAGCCATGCCCATTATCCTGTTTATTATGGTTGTAAAGATGGCGATGGAGGCTTACATGTAGTTTTATAACTTTAATCTGGAACAGCGGCAGTAACATAGATATCAACACTCCCGTAGCTTCCTGCGCCCAGAACACCCGACTCCCATAATACCCCTCTGCATCATGTGACGTCTACGCACTTCCCTATAGATCTTCTATGGGTCAAGATGCTCTTGTCATACTAACATACATGACAATGGTCACCATGACAACCGAGGACCATTACGCCTGCCTTCATAGGGGCACTATTTCAAGAGATGAGTCGTATCAGAGGGTTGAAAAAAACGCCCTGTGTGGTTGTTCAGGTAGGAAGAGTTGTTGACAGTTAATATTCTAGTAAGAAGACAGTAGAATTGAACACCAGAGACAGTAAAGACAGTAAAGGTCTGAGTCTGGGCTCTTTCTAGCAGAGATGGAATTACAACAGTATCTATCCTAACAGATGTTATTACTGCTGAAACCTGAAAGGTGTTTTACCAGGTCTGTATCAAAGGCTTAGCAGAAAACACCATCACGATTCACCAGGTCTAAAGCAAGAAAACATAAAACATGAGAGATAAAAGGTTGAAGTTTCTTCCAGGTAAATGTTTTCTAACTTTAATCAGCTGAGTGTGTGAAGTGGGAATTATCGAAATACAGCAGATATCAGCTCTGTTATAAGCAAATATGGGAAAATTATCTTTGATAACAGAATTAAAAACCGGTCAACTGACCACAAACGTGTTAAACCTGTATCAGCAGAAACAAGCAACACTGACAGCTTTAAGATGACATGTTGAACTTGTGGTCAAACAGCTGCTGTCGCAGATCATGATGACTCATGTGGAGCCATGTTAGTGTTCACATGATGAATCTTAAACTTATTTGTAATTTTTCAAACAAAATTTGACAAAAAAAAATAAAATAAAATAAACAGGAACCTGATTTCATCATCTGCCTGATGATCTGTTTCTCATTCATACGAAAATGTTTGTGTGACTGACATGAATATTTCAAGCTGTGCTGCAAAGATAGAGACAGAGTCAGGAGGGAGGATTCATGAACCCTCAGGATGAATCTGTTATAATTCCACAGGATCATCAGTCAGCAGCATCCTCAGTGAAAACAACATGTGTGGAGGTTGTTGTGTACCAGGGGATTTGAGCTCGTCGCTCATGTGATGCAGATGAGAAGCAGATAAACGTTACTTCATGCGGATTATTGCAGCAGAGAAAAGATCAAATCTGAGTCACATCACAGGGAGCAGCCAAAATATTAATCAAGACTCTTTTCTGCTTCACTGAATGCAACTGTGTTTATGATCTATGTGTAAGTTCAGTGTGTGAGTTTTTGACCCAGTCCATCTGGGACTCCGCCCCTAACTCCCAGCTAATCCACAAATGATCAAAGAGGAGGGGCATGTGTGGAGTCAGTTTGTGGCAAGTATACGCTCACCCACCTGTCACTCAGAGAGGCCACAGCCTCAATTCTCCATAACTTTAGTTCTTAATAAATTGTAAACAGGTGAGTTATATAAACAGTTGTCATGAAGGAGGAAATTAGCTCTAGAGACCAAAACTGTTTTTGTACCAGGCTGTGAACATGTTTATTTCTGCTGTAAAGTTGGACATTTTAACATGGGAGTCTATGGAGACTGACTCACTGTTGGAGCCAGACTCTAGTGGTCATTAGAGGAACTGCAGGTTTTGGTTCTTCAGTGTTGGCTTCATGTTTCAGCCTCAGAGCTTGATGCTCGGGTTGAGAATGATCATATGTTGATCACTATTCTGATAAAAAGTTGTGAAAAACCTTTCTTTTTTTTTTTTTTACAAATATTATGAATCCAAAATTTTCATGGATAACAGGAAAGACTCCTAAATATTAATGGAAACTGACATTTCCCCTGGCACCACCTTCATATAGAGACAGAATTCATAAGATATATTCATAATGTGCAGCAGACATTCCTGATCTGCAGAGGATGAACAATTAAGCATTGACTCTTGCTCCACGCTCAGAGCAGACTTGATGATAAATCATGGGTGTGTGTATTTGTTGAGTGTGTGATGAACCCTGCAGTGTCTGCAGCTGAATATTTCAACATCTGCGTCCTCAGTCTGACAAATGGAGACGGATGAGAGTGTCTGTCAAAAGTGAAATGCTGCTAAAGACCTCCGTCAGTCTGACTGATGGGCTCTTTGTTGTGGTGAGGCGTCAGGATGAAGGGCTCCTGAGACGCCCACGTGTCAGCACGCAACATGAATCACTATCACAACGAGTCATTACAGCTGTTACTGAGCTGAAGCCGTCCCTGTGTTGTCACAGCAGGACTCATTTTCTACTCAGTGCTGCTACAGTGACTTTTCTTTTTGTGTGTGAATCAGTAAATCATCATGTGTCGTCACCTCTGCATTAAGTTCAACAAACCAAACAACAACAAACATGTATTTATGTTTGAACCAAGAGCTTCATGTTTTAAATAACACACACTGGGCTGTGACTGAAGGTTTATCATAATACACCTACAAAAACCCTCCTCAATAATAAGAGCCATATTTCTACCTAAACATACTGAGAAACAACACGGGCAAAGACTGAGAAATTTAAATTTTACATGACTGTTGTTTTTGAAAAAGGTGCCATATAAATAAAGATTAGTGCATACAAATAACTGTAGTGATTATAGTGATGCACAGTTTGTCCATAGAGAAATAAAATGTTTGCAGAGTTCTTCCATGAACCCATATCTTTCCAAAGTCCATTGTTTTAGCTTGTCCACAGGAAGTGAGTCTGAGAGTCCCTCTAAATAAGTTCATCCAAAGCAGTCATATCTGCGGTTTTTGAGGGAAAGGTAAAAGACATAATTGGAAAATCACATCCTGCTTGTAAGCTATGTTTTGCTCGTATGCTGTCAGTAAGAATATTATTTACAGCTTGTTTGTTTGTCTCAGGTCAAACATGTAGCAGAAAGTATTCAAAGCTTTTAAAGGAAATGATGAAACTAAAGATCCAACTTGGTTTGTTTGTTTGTCTGCAGTATTTTTGACGTCCATCATCCGTCTCACAGAACAGACACTTTCAATTTCAAAAACAATTATCAATTGACACTGAGACACTCCAATCACACACTTCAGGTAGATTTTTGTTCTGTTTCTCTCAGTAAAGTGTCATCAGCTGTTTAAATCATACAAACCTCCTGCTGTCACTATGCTGTGAACGTATCACCAGCTTTGCACCAAATTGATGCTAATGACACACTGTCATTAGTGTGTCAAAAATTGATTGGGTTGCTGGAGGAAAAGTCAGAGCATCAGTAAAGTCTGTGAGTTTCGTCGCCTGGGGAAAAAGGGAAGTGACATAGAAACCAGGTGTTGTTGGGTAAATAAAATGGTTTGTTCTCAGGGTGATTAGAGAACATGTAAACACAAACAAAGGGGTGCAAACTGAGGGGAAAGCAGGGCTAGTTGGTGCAGTTTAAATCAAAGAAACAAATAACTAAAGGAGGACTCTCAGAATCAAGAGCTACAGCATCCCAAAGAAAACCAAAATGAAAACAAAACCTCATTATCTACTCTGCCTTAATTAGAAAAACCACAAACAGCAAACTTGGTCCTAATGTGTCTAAAACAAGCATCAACCTCCCAGGCTGAAACTGAAGCTGCAGTTCCTTTAATGACCACTAGAGTCTGGCTCCAACACCGAGTCAATATGTCAATATGTTAAAATGTCCAACTTCAAAACAGAAATAAACATGTTTACAGCCCAGTACAAAAACAGTTTTTGTCTCTAAAGCTAATTTCCTCCTTCATGACGACTGTTTATACAACTCACCTGTTTACATTTTATTAAGACTTAAAGTAATGGAGAATTGAGGGCGTGGCCTCTTTGAATGACAGGTGGGTGAACGTATGCTTGCCACAAAGCGACATTCACGGAAGTGTCAGCTCCACACATGCCCATCCTCTTTGATCATTTGTGGATTAGCTGGGAGTTAGGGGTGGAGTCAGACACTGCCAAGATGGTGACGGTGGAGCAGCTCACTCTGAGCTTCAGAAACCTTTGGGTGACATCACAGAGTCTACGTCTGTGGTCTAAACAGAGGGAATATTCCTATGTATGTGAGTTAGTCAGTTTTTAAAATCTATACCACCTCAAGTCCGAAGATAGTTTAACAAGTTCCTCGGTATGTTGGGCAGATACATGTAGTAATTGGGCAGATACTCTACTGGCTGAATGAAAGATTGACCTGATGATGGCGCCAGAGGAAAAGTCAAAGGATCTCCATACGTCTGAACCACATTTCATCTGAATGTCCAAGTTATAACTCAGACTAGTTTCATGCATGATGAGTGTGTGTTGCGTGTGAGCATTGAGACGTTTCGGCAGTGACATGTCTGTTCAGAGATGAGCCACTGGTGCAGAAAAAATCTTTTCTTAATTCTCACCATCAGTCTGATTGGTTCTGATAAGAATTTAAACAGCACTGTAACTAGCTGAATGTCCAAGTTATAACTCAGACTAGTTTCAAACTTCTGCTTGTGCCTGTTGTTGTTTGAGTCTGTAAGAATTCAGTGGGTGTCGGCTTCGTCTAGTTTATCCCTCATCAATCATCCTGTTTGTGATTTTCATGGACAGGATCTCGAGGTGCAGCCGGGGGGGAGAAGAGAGTCCTGTTTGTGGACCTCAGAATCTCCTCTCTGCTTATCTCCTCTTTCACCAACATTTAGTTGACACATGTAAAGTCTTATAATAGTCGTATGACGTCGGCTGTGATTCGCCGGCAGGTACTACTGATGCTGGTGCCGTCTGTCACCGAGAGACGCTGTCCGTAACACACTTCATCCAAAAACGTCACTTCTACTGGTGGACGAGCTCGGGTCCTGGACCAGGCCTGATGGGCTGGTTTTTGTTTTTTGGAGAGATCTGTCTATCTATCTATCTATCTATCTATCTATCTATCTATCTATCTATCTATCTATCTGTCTATCTGTCTATCTGTCTGTCTGTCTGTCTGTCTGTCTGTCTGTCTGTCTGTCTGTCTGTCTGTCTGTCTGTCTGTCTATCTATCTATCTATCTATCTATCTATCTATCTATCTATCTATCTATCTATCTATCTATCTATCTATCTATCTATCTCTTGACTTCAGGTAGAGGTGTCATTCCTGACTGATGGACCTGTAACTCTCTACATGAGTCTTATTGATTTTCCTCCAGCCTGGTTTTGTTTACATCTTTTTCAGTTCACATAAATCCACTTCTGTGACAAGCAGACAAATGTCATGGGTTTGTTTGAGTATTGAACTCAGACTAAACAGAACCAGGTGGAGGTGATGCCTAAATAGATCTGAACACAGATGATTCCTCATTCTTCTTCTCATGATTCCCTCCGTGTGTCAGATTTCTTGATCTCACCCTGAGCTCACGGCACTATTTTCTCCTATTATGATTATGATGTGATTTTTTTTTTCTGCTGCCGGCTGCTCTGATTGAATCTGGTCGTGGTGTCGGGGCAGGAGGACACTGGCGCTCCCACCGTGTTCAGCCAGGTGACAAAATCTCGTTACAGTCACGTCCACAGGCCGCTGCTAAATGATTTATCTCTGGATAAAGGTCGCCACGGCAATGAGCAATGGGATGTCGACAGGCAGGAGCCTCGCAGCTCATCGCCATGGAAACAGAAACGGTTAACTGTCACCCTGCTGGCGTGGTCGGTCCGCCATGATGTGTGTCCCCATGCACCTCTGACTCACTTTGTGAGAATATTCAGTTTCCAAAGCGGTAAAATAATCACTGCACTGAAGAAGGAACAGAGTGGAGACTAGAAACAAAACATATAAATGTGGCCCTAATAACTCGATCGTATGGAGGCGATACATCTAGAAAATGTATCAGAAGTGGCAGCAGCAGGAGCAGAGGGAGGACAGTGGGGTTGTTTGGGGAGTATTTCCTTATCTGATTTAAGGGTCCAAGGACAGAGGGTGTCTATGCTGTAAAGCCCCTTGAGGTAAATCTGTCATTTGTGATATGGACTTGACTTTATTGGGAAAACACCTCCACTGAAACATTACTAAGAGAAATTTAAAAAATAATCAAATTTCCAGGTGAAAAATTTGGAAACTAATGTGTCAGAGTGTGTAAAAGTCCTGATGTCAGAGTGTTCCTGATCCACTCTGTTCTGAAATCTAGTTCTGTGTGATCGAGCAACTTCAGCCGACATTTGTCAAGCAGAGGTGAAACATCCGGAAAGAATGAATAAAGTGTGTGCACAATGTTGAATTGAACAAAGTAGTGTTCGGCTTTAACAGCACACATGGATATGTCAGGAACATTAACATCTGAATGACAACCTGCATCGCTTAGATGAGTCGGTACCTCCTCATGTCTGAAAGAGTCTTACTCAGCTTCATAGTGAACACAGAATATTCAGCCTGATCTCCATGACTTTACTGTAATTAGCTGAAAACAAGTTGAACTGTATCATGAAGCTGTTGTAAGAACAGTCTGATCTTAAGTGTGGATGTAAAACTGAGTAACTGCTCCGCTGGCTGATGGACTCCGACCCATAAGTCCTGTTTCCTGTCGGCCTCACCTTGACCAAGGAGACAAAAACACATTAAGAGTAATTGGGAACGGGTCAGTAACTGCATGGGCAAAGACAATAACTGGTAATGGAGGGATGATGGGGAGGGTGGGAGGACACCCAGAGGAGGTAGAGGAGGGAAAGAGTGAGGGAGCAGGACAAATGGAATAAACATGGAAGACAGAGTTGGAGGGCAGATATCTAAATTCCCACACTCCACTTACTTGGTGTTTTGGGATTTGGACATTTTTGTGTTTAGGTTGTTGTCTTTTTGTGCCTCTGCTCAGCCGTGGTCCGAGATTTAACAGTGAGGATATTTAGCTTTTTGGGCTTCTTAGCAATAGAAGAAGAAAGTTTTAGGCACTCAACAAGAGGGTTGTGGTGTGTTTGAGGTCAGATCGTAATATTCTTATTTGTTTAAATGAATATGAAATCTTTCTTGTATGTGAGTGAACTGGAAACTCTTTCCCGTTTTTGTCATTCACCTTTATCTGACGTTTTTTGTTGTTCAGGTGATGGTTGCCAGGACTAAACTTCAGACTGAACAACACCAAGAAATATTCACTCCTTCTCAATTTTTCAGGGGAAAAAACATATTGTAGTGCTGAGCTGTTAGATAAGACCTTGACCAGCCAGGGCCTGTGTGTTTTTCTACCTGTTCAAGACAAAGTGGACACGTCAGAGTGGTTTAGTGGGACCTGAATTATCACAGCACTTTAACTTGCTGCTTTTGTCTGCTTCCCCTTGTGAATTCTTCTAATTTTTCTTCCTTTTCATCCTTAATTTAGCTCTTTAAAGTCTGGATGTGATGTAAACTGAAGATGAGGAAATCACTATCTGATCATTGATGCTTTTATAGAGAAATGTAATCAGGCTGAGAGAGTTGAGATGGTATGTTTGACAGATCAATGGATAACAATAATCATAGAGTCTTTTGTTGGAGAATAGCTGATAATAATAATAATTTTGTTTCATGCAAGTTCAGTACATCATCTCAGCCTTAATGTCCTTCCTCATCATACAGACACAGGACAATATGTCAGAAAATTTTCCCACTGTTATCATGCTCTCTGTTTCATGTGAAGCACTGATTATTTTTCTGTGAATGAAATGAAAGGAGCTGACACCAAAATCATTGTTTTGGTTGAACCGATCACTCAATTTGTTCAGTCGGAAGGCTGCAACGTTTCATAACTGACAGCATCGACATGCTTTTCCACTTCCTGTCTGCTGACGTTAGATAGAACGCTGCAGAGCAACAGAGAAGCACTGCTCTAAGGTGTACGCACTGAGCTTCCCTCTGGACTTTTAGAGAAGGAAGCTGCAGAAGATTATTTGTCATTTTTCACCTTCAGTCTGTTTGTGCCTTGATTAACCTTGACAACTCTTATCTAACCTTGACTAACCTAAACTAACCATAGCTACACCAGAACTGTCCCAGAAACTGTAGGAAGAAACTGTCCAGTGTCAATGTTCTCGTTTGGTGATCAGGCTGATTAATTGGTTGGTTCACTGGATTTGGAATGACATCACTGTAATGTTTGGGTGTATCTCGGTCCCACCCTCACCGTTTGATTGACAGGTGGTCTGTGCGGCCTGCAGTGCAGCACCACTAACGAGCACTGAGCAGCAGTGATGCAGAATAAATAGAAAAACAGAATGAGGATCGAGCCCACTTGGACTCTGATGATAATCTGGGGACTCCACAGATGGCTCCACTTAGTGCTGATGCCTCAAATCAAACGAACCGGCTTCAAACGGCTCCACGGCGGGTTTGAAGCGCCCTGATGGTGGATTCGCACCATATGTTGTCATGTAGCCAGATGTCCTCTGTGCCTGACTCCAGGTATCTGCTCCCTCCTGGCCCCCTCCTTGGTGTCCGTCAGCAGGCGTTGTGGGTGTGTTGTTGGTTTAGTCGTTTTCTGCTCAATTACCCAGGTGGCTTGTAGTTGTAGTTGTTGAGATGCTGATATGATGAAATATCATTTTTCCCACAATCCCTCAGCAGTGCACGGCAGAGCTGTTTCCAGCTGCCCAGAGTTTAGACCACAGTGATGTTCCCAGCAGGAACCTTTAGTGCAGTGGTTCCTGACCTGTGGGCCACGAAGGTACTGCAGGTGGGCCGACAAATCATTTGCAAAACAGAACATTTTTGGTGAAAAAATGTCATTATAAAAAATAAAATTAAAATATACATTTTTTAAATATCTTAAAACAAAATAATCTTTAAAAGCATTAAAAATGTTTAGAAATTCGTTTTATTGTTTGTTTATTTGATTATTTATTTTTTCGTGTTAAAGCCAGTAACAGGAACATTTAAGTTGCTGACAGAAACCTTTATTGCCAAATCAGTACAGAAAATTATAAACATTGACAAGTGATTGATTAATGATTATACAATAATATTAAATACAATATAATAAAAGGCCATTTTTACAGATGTAATCACACAGAAACATGTACTACAGAGCTTGTTTCTCTCAGATTAAAAGATTTGACATATTTTGCAGCTATTACTGCACATTGACTTTTCTCTCCACATAGATAGGACAGTTTCTGAAGACTGGGGAGGTGGATAAATTCAGGATATATATGATTTATTTTTTCAAAGAAAACTTCTCTCAGATCCTTATATTTGTCACATTAGGAGGTGAGATTCTGTCTCAACTTCTCTTTTATGACAGTGAACACAGCCTGGCTTCCCTGGTTCTGCCTGTGACGGCTTGTTTCTATGGCCATGCTGTGTTCACTCAGTCTGTACATTGTCAGCGTTTTCCTTAGTTTTCTATCAATCACAGTGGTCAGGTACTCTGCCACCATGTACTCTCTGTTTAGGGTCAAATAGAATTCTAATTTACTTTGTGATTTGGTGGTTTCATTCCAATAATTCATATAATTTTCTTTTTGTTTTGAGATGATTTGGTTGGGCCAGATTGTTTTTGGTGTGTATACTTGTGTTGTTATGGGGCCGCCAACATTTTTGAGATTTTCAAGTGGGCCATGAGTTGGAAAAGGTTGGGAACCACTGATTTAGTGTGTCACCACCTGCTGGGAGACAAGACATGGGGGAGAGGGGAAGGCAAAGGGGAGAGGAGGAAAGGAAAGGAATGAAGGGAAGATAGAGGAGAGGAGGAAGGGTTGGTTATATTACACTGTTATATTCCATTAACTTCGATCTAAACACGTAGAAGACAGGAAGACACATCAGCACCTGTCATGACTCTTTGTGTGGTGACGGCGGGTTTCCTCGAGGACTATGATGAGAGCTGAAGGTGTCAAATGTCAACCACATCATTCCTGGTTCAAGTGCGACTGAGGAGTTTGTTGTCATCTCCAGCCACCACGCCAGCATCCACCCCATCCCACCTCGCTCTCTGTCGCAATCGTATAAATGTCTAGAAAAAAAAAAAAAGCATGTTTAAGTTTGACCAGTGAAACTGATCAATCAACTAAAACACTTGATGTTGAAGTGTCAGTCGCAATCCTACAAATCTGAAAATTGACATATTTTGAACTCAGAAGATGAACTGCTTGTTTTTTTTTTTTACACGACTGCTCTTTGCACTGTGCATGTTGTTGCTTTGGTAAAAGATTTTCCATGTGTTTGGAGCCTGCTGAACAATCAGCCTCATGCTCTGTGATGCTCATGGTGCCTGACCAGTGTAAACCAACACTGAACATTACTCAGTGCAGTAACAGTCTGCTTTGCATTTCACTGAGGATATCCTGCCTTGTTCCAAAAATGGCGAGAGCATCACTACCGTGTTCAGTGAAAATGAAACCTGCACCGCTTCTGTTGTAGCTGAGAATAAATGTGTGCTGCAGTTGTGTTTCTGCCTCTGTGGTGTGTCTGGGAGCAGGCTGCAGCTCCATCTCACAGGAGCACTGAGGATAATGAAACATCAAGATGACATGTGTTCTGTGTTTAGACTGGAAAGGTGTGTGTGTGTGTGTGTGTGTGTGTGTGTGTGTGTGTGTGTGTGTGTTGTGTGTGTAGTTGTTGTGGGTGTGTGTGGAGTGGTGGGTGTGGTGTGTGTGTGTGTGTGTGTGTGTGTGTGTGTGTGTGAGGGCTCAGGTGGTGAAGCTTTGTCCTCTCTGCATTAATAATAAACTCCATCAGCTCCATGAAAATATTTTTTTGTTTTTTTTGTTTTTCTTTGCTTTTCATGTTCCAGCCAAAAACTGGACTGATCTCTCTCTCTCTCTCTCTCTCTCTCTCTCTCTCTCTCTCTCTCTTTCCCTCTATCTACCGCTCTCA
>NW_019174574.1:3157982-3168186 GCF_002260705.1 Seriola dumerili | reverse complement strand
TCTCTCTCTCTCTCTCTCTCTCTCTCTCTCTCTCTCTCTCTCTCTCTCTCTCTGTAGAAATGAAGATGCAATAAACCAGATGGCTGTCCCCCCTTTCCCGACTCCCCCTCCTCCCCCTGTCCTCAGCCCCGCCAGCCCTGAGGTAACAACACACACTTAAACACAAATATGCACCCACAGATACATATGTGGCCAAAAGTATGTATGTAGAATATCAGATATGCATCAACTTTTTTTGCCATTACACCAAATCCTGTTGAGAATTTACTAATAGTGCAAAAGCATGGACACAAAAACATTCAACACAATACAGCGATAATAAAACCACAAACATGAGAACATTTTAAAATACACAAAGTACTATGATGTAAAAGATAAATGCAGCTAGAATTCAGAGGTTAAAGGTCCATATAGTCTAAAGGCAGATGTCCATGGGTTGTTTGATTATATATCAGGTCTAGGTTCTGTATTAATACTGTGAAAGTATCAAAGCCTCAGTCCACAGAGAAATGCACACAGCCTGTATTCAGAAACTGAGCCTTAAAACCAGCCGTCAGGACTTCTGTCACTTTGTGATGTCACAACAAAGCAATCACTAAGCCCTGCCCACCTGGACCCACCATCCAAACTTGCGGGATTTGGTTTCTCTGAGTATTTACCTGAAATCTTGTATATTTTCATTGGATCACTCAGAAAACTGTGAGCCAATCACAAGAGAGGCTCAGAGCCTCATCTCTTCTGATTGGCTCACCGACCTGTTGTAGAGCTCCAGAGAGAAGCCTGAGAGAGGAGATGTAAAACTACATTGAGATGGTTATCTTCTAATGAATCAACACTTCAGATAAAACACAAGAGAAAAGGGAAATATGGAGCGTTAATGTAACTGGCAGATTCAAATAAATCACTCAAAGTGTGTGTGTGTGTGTGTGTGTGTGTGTGTGTGTGTGTCAGTGTGTCGCTCCAGCTCCTCCCAGTTTCCCCACCCCCACAGACGGAACCCACCCCCCTGACAGCCGGATGTCCCCCCCATCGTCAGACATAGCGGTCAGTGTGAACCTGTGGATCATTCATGTTAAGCTGATTGTGTGATAACAGCAGAACTAAAGTGTGAACTGATGTGGTTCCGACGGACAGGACGAGACGCGCGACGAGGCTGAGCAGAACAACAGGAACAGGAACAGAAGCAGCAACAGTAACAGTAACAGCGCCCCCCAGAGTCTGAGAGAGGCCGACACGTCCAAACAGGTACTGAGCCCTGAACCCCGCCCTCAATCATACACTACAAGTCAGAAGATTTCAGGAAGACAATGAAGGTTTTGAGGAGCCTCAGAATGTGGTGTATATCACAAATACACAAGATTAAAGGATAGGTTCATATGTTTCAAGTCTGAACACAGTAGTGAGGTAGTCATCACATGTACTTTTTTCTATTGCAAAATTCCCTCTTTTTATTTCCCCAGACAGTTTCCTTCCTGAGCCTCAGTAACACAAAAATAGGATATTTTACCAAAAACACTGTGACTCTGGAAGATTTCACTGAGTTACAGCAGAAGACTTATGTTCACTTCGTCTCTACTGTAAAATGGATTTTTTTCACACAATGAGGATTTCATCCTCCATCTCTTACACTGGACAGGAGGAATGATTTAACCTACAACTTTTTCAGTGTACATACGAGCATTTATGTGAGTGACACGATGTTTAAACACAGACTTGAAAAAGATATGAGCTTCTCCTTTAAAAAGAGGGTCACAAAACATCATTACATACACTATACAGTAAGTGTTATTTTCATTTCCAGTTGTTTCTGGCTGTAATGAAACTGAGAATCTTGAACAATCAAAGTTCACAATAATGAAATGCCCGTCTACGGGTTTTATGCTGAATTAGACAAAATATGTTGCCTGTTGAAAAGACTCAGCTAACACCAACATGTATGCTAACTGCTACTGGATGTTTACATGTTGGAATAGAACATTTAGCATTTAGCATGTTAGCTTCTCTCACAGATTGTGTGAGTATGAGTTCATCAGGACACAGTTAAAAGTCCACCTGGTGACTTTAGTAGCAGACGAACGTTCTTCACTCTAAGTTTATTGTAAATGTGCATGTTTTAACTGTGCTTCCTGTGTGTTCAGTGTGGACAGGGTGACTTATACAATCATGTGATCTGTGAACAGGAAAAGTTTTCCTCATCGTCTCACCTGATAATAACTAGACTTCATCCTCAGAGTGTTTTGTTCCAGAAACCTGCTTCTACTGACGAAATCAGGACACAAACACTTCCCCTTGACCCAGGCTAGTGTGTGTGTGTGTGTGTGTGTGTGTGTGTGTGTGTGTCTGCCCTGCAGAGGCTGAAAGCTGCTGAGTCTCCTGAAAATGAGCTCCAGGCTCCGAGGGCCTTGCTGGAGCAGCAGGTAACTATAAAATCAGTGAAATTTACATCTTTTAACAAATGATCAGAAACAAGTCTCTTTGAATCAACCAGGTCTTTCGATCTGATTGGAAAAGTTTCTGATACTAGATATGAGGCAACTCTGAAAAGTCAACTTTCTTGGATTTAATGATCTCAGACTGAACTGTACTTGATGTTGCAGGACCTGAATCACACTGACGCGAATCGGGTCCAAGTGTACTCCATCTGATCTGATCAGGTCTTAACCTCAAGAACTGTGAACTTCACAGCTCACAGAGTGTTCTGAAACTGAAAGTGAAGCCAAGCTTATTTTAGAAAAATCAGTCACCTGCAAGGTGTAAAACTGGAAGAGAGATTGTCATTTGTTTTTAATATTTGCTGTAAATTCACACGCCTGCTTATTTCTTCTAAAATATTACATTTCAGCAGCCTCATCTCCCTCTGTGTTTGCAGCTCGTCTCCTCCCTGTGTTCTGAGCTTGATCTGTCTGCTGCTTCAGAGCTGATCAATAAGTTTCATCTGATCTGTGTGTGTGTGTGTGTGTGTGTGTGTGTGTGTGTGTGTGTGTGTGTGTGTGTGTGTGTGTGTGTGTGTGTTCAGTCCTGCAGGTCCCACAGCAGCTCCAGTAAACAGACAGCAGCATCTCCTCCTCTGATCAGCCCTGACCTGCACACTGCCAACAAAGGTACCAATGCACACACACACACACACACACACACACACACACACACACACAGAAGAAGTCTGATCTGAGGCGGGATCAGGAACTGCTGTTGACGTCTTGGTGCCAGACACCACAGGGACCTTCAGAGGACTGTAGGGTTTATACGTCTGTGAGTCGGAGCTGGTCTGGTGGGGGACCATCAGGTGCTCATATTGTTTTGGCTCATCAGTGTATTTTGCCGCCTCAGACACAAACTAAAAAAAACGAACAATATTATAGATTTAACAATGATCTTTTAAGGGGAGGGACTAAACAAATCCTCCTCCTCCTCCTCCCCCTCCTCCTTCAGACCCATCATGCTGTGCGGTGGTTCCTGGTCAGGAGACGGTGCTGGAGATCTGTAAAGGTCGATCAGGACTGGGACTCAGTATAGTGGGAGGAAGAGACACACACCTGGTAACACACACACACACACACACACACACACTTCTATGGTACTACAGTGGGCTTGAACCTGTCTCTGGTCTCCTGCTCCAGTTCAGTAGAAAACTCTGAATACAAATGAAAACAAGGTCACATTTTATATATGTGATGAAACTCCTCTTGGGATCTGTTCATTTCTTTCATTTATCACATGAAACTCCCATATGTTGCAGTTCAGACAGAGTCACCTTTAGTTTTAGTTTTTATTCTTCCATGCCGGCGACAGTCATTATGCTAGAGGCACATTGTTTTCAGGTTGTCTGTCCGTCCGTCCGTCCGTCCATTCTCATGAACATGATATCTCACAAATTCTTTGACAGAACTTCTTCAAATTTGGCACAAACATTCACTTGGTCTCAAGGATGAATTGATTAGATTTTGGTGGCCAAAGGTCAAAGTTATGGTGACCTCAGAAAACACTTTTTAGCCATTACTCAAGACTTCACAGCAATTATGACAAAATTTCACACAGATGGATCATATTTTATGACTCTGGATAAACAGGGATGTAACCTGTAAATAGCCTGAGTGAAGGAGGCAGACAACCACCAGGAAGTGATTCTAGTTTTTTTTTGGTTGCTTAGGTCTTTTGTGCAACAGTTTAAGTGATTCCTTATGCATAAGACTAAGATAAGGAGAAATCCTTAAATACTGAAGTCAACATTTTAAGGAAACCTTAAGGAGAAGACTTCAGGGTGTTTCGTGCAATTGTTTTTATTTTAAGGAAACCTTAACTCAGACTTTAAGGAAAAACTTAACTCAAGGTGTTTTCTGCAACTGGCCCTGGGCACTTTAATATAGAATCTATTATTGTATTTCAGAGTGAATGAGCTGACGTTCAGAGCCTAAAGAACAAAGACTCTGTAACTGTACACAAACGTATGGTCTGGACTGTACCTTCTCTCTCTCTCTCTCTCCCTCCCTCTCTCTTCCTCTGTCACTGTCTGTCTATGTATCTCCACCAGGACGCCATTGTGATCCATGAGGTTTATGAAGAGGGAGCTGCAGCCAGAGATGGACGACTGTGGGCAGGAGACCAGATACTGGAGGTACTGGTACTGATACTGGTGACCATGTGAATGACACTTGTTTAACATGTTCATGTTGTGTTGTTTGTTGTTTCTGACACAGCTGACATGAGTTCATCTTCATAATCATTATTACTGCTAATTATTAGTGTTATTACTGTAAATGATTCTGTTACTGAATCAGCTCACTGCAGCAGAGAGCAAGAGTAACACTGTTTTACTATTCAGCTGCTGCTGGGTGTGAAGCTCTCTGCGAGCAGTAGCAATGCAGTGTTACTGTGATATAATACAGTGACACCGATCAACATCAACACGAGTTACAGATGTAGTCAGACTGATGTTTTTACATGTTCATCAGTGTTGAATATTCCTGCTCCAGTCTGAGGTTTCATCTGATTTTATTTTGCAATAAAGCAATACACACATAACACACACGTTAATTCACAGATCTAAAAGCACAGATTCAATCCAGCTCAGAGCTACGGAAGCCCTGAAAGGCAAATGAATGCAATGCAGTGATTTTTTTTTTCTGTGGGAAAAAAAAAACGTAGAAAAATGAATATTTGTATTCACTTGTCTCTCGGGGGTCGTTTCCACACAACAAGCCCCCATGAGACAAGAGAGAAAATATTACGTTTTTTAAGTTTGTTTTTTCCCAGAAAAAAAATCACTTGCCTCTCAGGGGTTTTCATACAGATGGAAAAAAAAACATCACTTTTCTTTCAGGGCTTACTTAAAGAGTAGAGACATAAAATAAAAATAAAATAAGATAGAACAAACTATATGTTTACAAAAACTGTTGAAACGAACAAAAGAGGTTTGATAAAAAACTTCATTGCCTCCTGCTGCAGGACAGACGGTTACAAACTGATGAGTCAAACAGATTAAAGTCTCTCATCTCAGGCTGAGCAGTGTAGACGATGGCTCTCTCTGCTGGACAAACACTGATAACACATTCACTTCTTCTGCTGCGCCTGGTGCTTCCCATACAGACATGTGATATATGATATGTCCCTATATCAAGAGTGATGTTAACATATATGTTAACTACAAGGGGATATATTATTATCACATATATATGTATCCTCTGGATATATGAAGACATAAGTTCATAAACTTTATGAGATACCCATAGTAAAATGTGTGTATGTACATATATTGAAAATATCTATGTGATGAATTTTTGTATAGTATAACATGTTGCAGCCTTATATGTTAATATTTAATTTATACATAAAAGTTCATTAAAACAACATACATATATAAATGATATATGTATACATATGTTTTTCATACATATGGAAAGTGGTCTCAGACTTTTGAACTCTACTGTTTATAATATATCGTATTATATTACAGGCTTTGGAAATGATATATATTTATGTAACATATGTCTACAAGATAAGCTAATATACATAAACATACATATTTGTATTGACTCGACACATATGTCAATATATGAAATTGTTCCAATTTCTAATAAGTTTCATATAGAATTTTTACATATATTTTATTTTATATGTATATGTACTTAGGCCCTATATGTCAATATTCATAAATTATATTTGCGTATGGGTTGTGTGTGTGTGTGTGCGTGCGTGCGTGTGTATGTGCGCGCGTGCGTGCGTGTGTGTGTGTGTGTGTGTGTGCGTGCGTGTGTGTGTGTGGACTTCTTCCATTATATTTGTGGGGTCTGAAAACAGTGAGCCCAATATACTTGTGGGATTCAACAGCTTTGTGGGGACCGAAAATGCTGGGCTCCACAAACAAAAGAATGCATTGTGTCTGCCACCGGTCCACATGAGTATGGCTATGTGTGTGTGTTCAGGTAAATGGCGTGGATCTCCGCAGCGCATCCCATGAGGAGGCGATTGCTGCCCTGCGTCAGACGCCAGCGAAGGTCTGTCTGATGGTGCTGAGGGACGAGGCTCAGTACCGAGATGAGGAGAACCTGGACCTCTTTAAGATGGAACTGCAGAAGAAGAGTGGCAGAGGGCTGGGACTCAGCATCGTCGGAAAGAGGTCCACCTTAAACAACGACACACAGAGACAACTGTACCACCTGTAAGACAAACACCTTCAGTTATTGTTAAATGTAATAAAAAAATGTGTGTGTGTGTGTGTGTGTGTGTGTGTGTGTGTGTGTGTGGTGGTGTGTGCCTCGTTACTGCATGTATGTTGTGAGATGTAGTTCGGTCGTCGCTTGGTGCGTGTGTGTGTGTGTGTGTGTGTGTTAGGAGTGGTAGTGGTGTGTTCATCTCTGAAGTGGTCAGAGGGGGCGCTGCTGAGCTGGACGGTCGTCTGATGCAGGGAGATCAGATCCTGTCAGTCAATGGAGACGACACGAGACACGCCTCCCAGGAAACTGTGGCTTGTATACTGAAGGTAACACACACACACACACACACACGCACACACACACAGAGTTACAGTTTACAGTTCAGAGTCAGTTCAGTCGTTACATGAGTGGGAGTGGGACACAACCAAACTCTGATCCTCACATGTAGGTTGGATTGTCACAAAATCACAACAGCCAGCATGATAATCTTATTTAGCTTATTGATGTTGATCAGCACTGAGATGTAACACTGGGTTTGTCACGTGATGCAAAGTAAAAGTCTGTATGTCACTGTATGAAACTACAGAGCATTCAGAATAAAAAGACAGCTCTGTCTCCTCCTCTGCTCAATAAATATTAAATGTCGTGTCACTGTTCCTCAGATGTGACCACCTCACCTGGTACCTCACCTGGCCAACAGCACTGTTCTCATACTGCCTACACACTCTGTGTGTAGCTGGAACATGAGACATTTATCTGCTCAGGGGTTGAATCACCCGACACCAGGACTTCCTCTGATTCTACATATGACAAAACTTGTTTTTAACTGACTGACTTACTTACTGACTGACTGGGTGTAAACATATATTTGAATATTTGAATATATATATATATGTATATATGTGTGTGTGTGTGTGTGTTTTGCAGTGTGCTCGGGGTCAGGTCCATTTGGAGCTCGGCCGACTCAAAGCTGCATCCTGGATCTCATCCAGGCGCAACTCACAGGGAAGCCAGGTGTGTGTGTGTGTGTGTGTGTGTGTGTGTGTGTGTGTGTGTGTGTGTGTGTGTGTGTGTGTGGTGGGGTTGGGGGCAGTTGCACAAAACACCTTGAGTTAAGATTTTCCTTAAAATTTGAGATAGCAGTGCACTTCTTTAATATCATCCCTCCCAAAAGTGATCACAGATATCACAAGCTAATGGAAGCAAATCAACAGTCTCCATGGAAACATTAGAATCTTACTGTTGTAAAATCTCTTTCACTGCTGTAAATGCAACTTTTTTCCTTAACTAGGAATTACTTAGACATGAAAGCACTTTTTTGACATGTTAACAGTCTGTTCACATGTAAACAGTTAAACAGCCTGTTTAACAATCTGGTAACAAACCAATAACAAACTCAGATGACTGTATGTGTGGATGTAAACTCTCTCTCTCACAGATGAGTCGTGTGAGTGGGAACAGCTCAGGTGTTGTGGCTCCGCCCCTCATGCAGACCCCAACCTCATCCGACCCCCCGACCTCCGACCCCCTGACTACAACCTCCACCGGGCCCCTGGCCCTCAATAGCAACATGAAGCCCACACCTGATATCACGTCCTCCTCTGCAGGTAGAGAACATCTACATGACATAAGACCATAATCAGAATAACTGATATTGATCATGTTGGTTAGAAGTTAAATGATCAATCAATTTTTTTACCAGATAGAAAAAGGTTTTTTTTTTTCACTGGTTAAATGTCAATCAACCTTGTCTGTGTATGTGCAGGGACAGATGCAGGGATCCGTACAGTGGAGATCACAAGGGTAAAGTCCTCACACACACACACACACACACACACACACACACACACTTCATGTTAATCTTGCTCTAACTGGGCTCAGTCTGCAGGTCCTTTAACCCCTGACCTCTGTACTTGATGGTGTCAGCAGCACACAGAATCCGTCACACCCTCTAATCCCCCTCATCATCTCTTTACCCCCCTCCTCTCAGGGTGTCAGTGACTCTCTCGGGGTGAGTATAGCAGGGGGGAAGGGCAGCCCGCTTGGTGACATCCCCATCTTCATTGCCATGATTCAGGCCAACGGAGTCGCCGCCAAGACGCACCGACTCAAGGTAGAGGGAGCGTGTGATAGTGTGTTAGTCTGTACATGTATGTCTGTATGTCTAACTGTGTGTGTGTGTGTGTGTATGTGTATGTGTATGTGTATGTGTTTGTGTTTGTGTGTGTGTGTGTGTGTGTGTGTGTGTGTGTGTGTGTGTGTGTGTGTGTGTGTGTGTGTGTGTGTGTGTGCGTGTGTGTGTGTACGTGTGTGTGTTTTCAGGTGGGCGACAGGATAGTCAGTATTAACGGTCAGTCTCTGGAGGGTTTGTCACACAGTGAGGTCGTCACCATGTTGAAGAACAGCTATGGAAACATCAGCCTGCAGGTAACACACACACACACACACACACACACACACACACACACACACACACACAGGAGAAAAAGTGATAATTCAGTATAGTCTTTGTTTCAGTCCATTTATTAATGAAGAACATTTTAAAGAGCCCCCTGATGTGATGAGATGTAAATAAAGTGAATGAATAAAAGTGTGGAATGAATAATCCTGGATAAAATCATAGAAATACAGCATTGCAAAGACATGTCATTATGATGACTGTTAATCAGACAGGTTTTAAAGAATAATTTCAAATAAATCCCAGCCTCATCTGGCTTCTGACTTAGTCTGGTTCTCATTCAGAAAAGAGCAGAAGCTGAATCTGCAATGAGACAGATTTTTTTTTTTTACTTTCCACCAGTGAAATCAGTAGACATAAATCCTGCTGTCAGACAAAAAGACAAACGTACGGTCTACAATGACTTTAAAGCGCCATATTTTCTTCTTCTTCTGTATTTTTTTTTTTTTTTTGAAGTGTTGATCCATAAGAAGATATATTTGTGGTTTTAAGAACCAAAAACCAAGGATTCATAAACCGGTGTATTATTATTAATGTTACAGTTTTCTGCAGCTCATATTGATCAAAGTTACTGCTGACTGAACATACCTGCGCCTGTGTGTGTGTGTGTGTGTGTGTGTGTGTGTGTGTGTGTGTTATCAGTGCGGTCCAGCAGGCTTGCTGTTGCATCCAGGACAGGCCTTCATGCTAATAGAGCTTTTATCAGCCTTCAGCAGATACACATACAAACACAAGCACACAACAGCCTCTATTCTTCTTCCTGCGTCTTAAAGAATGTGTTCCGCTAAGATACCAGAGTGATGTCTGTAACCAGGTGTTTTAACTGGATCTCTGCTTTACTTTTGTAAGTTCTGTTAGTTCGGCAGAGAAAGATATGATCCCTTCTAGATGTTTGGTTTTAAATGTAAAGAGTTTCCATTAAGAGGAGAGCAGGATCATGACTGAAATCAAAAGGACTGCAGAACAGGAGCCGTTTTATTTTGGGCACATTATTAACAGGCTGAATTATCTAAATTAAACTCTGTTAAAGCATTTGGCACTATCTTTTCTTTGTGTGTGTGTGTGTGTGTGTGTGTGTGTGTGTGTGTGTGTGTGT